>NC_056737.1:1989165201-1989465201 GCF_019279795.1 Protopterus annectens | reverse complement strand
ACACCGAAAGTTCCACATCACTAAACATGTAACTAGATAAATTAACAACATACTCTTGTGAATTTGGTAGAATAATGTCACCATTTACCTCGCTTAAATCCCCCCTGTCCATGTTGTTCACCTGTTCTCGTTGACGTTTCTATCCTTGGGCATTCTTATAGGGAAACGGTGCTTCTCGTCGAAAGGTCTTCTGAAAATTATCTGTCTGTTGGGCTAATGGAAGTGAAGGAAATTCAGACTCCACATTCTCTTCCTCATATGATGTATATCCACCTTCAGATGCTGACGAATTATGATAACGCTGATTATCCGTTTCGCGATGAAACCTAACTTGCTTACGAGCCCTACTACGATTGGCTCTTGAGAGAAAGGCTCTATTGGTCTCGTAGTCCCTTAGATCTCTCAGCAATTTGCCTTTCTTTCTCTCGATAAGTGTAGCTTCATATTCTTTAAGTTTTTCATTACTCTGTTTCAAAAATTCATCAAGTGTAGAAACAGAAACATTGGCTGACAAATCTGAACATAATTTTTTGATTTCACTGCATAATTCTTTTTGTTTGAGCTGGTCACGCTCTACCAAAATATGTATCCAATCTGTCACACATTTATGGGCTGCTGATACCCATCTCTTATGGAACACACATTCAGTCTCTACAGTTAAATCAAAAGGTGTAGTGGGGTCTTTAAAAATTCTAAGTCCCCTAGGTGTTGTTTCAGTTTCCAAATATTTCTGTAATCCACAAATGTTAAAGTAAGTGGCAGTCTCTTTCCACATTTTCTTTTCAAGTTCATCAAGTAATAACTTACTTTCTGTGTTCACAGACAATGGTACTTTTCTTCCAACACTGGAGAATGGGTTAGAGGACCGCTTCCGTCTGTCTTCATCCCATTTCTCCCAGGCAGATAAATTCTTATCTGTCCCATTTCTTTGCACAAATTGACGCTCACCTCGATCTGTTGAATTACTTAGGAAATTATCCAGGGAGAGTTGACTGCCATCCATATTTTCTCTGAAAACTCGAGGAAGATGATGGTGGGGATCAGTCGACATAGTAAAATCCACAGAAACAACCAAAGCAACAAAAACCAGGAAAAACAACAGCCAGAAGATCCACCAAAACAATTTATTTTGAACTCTGACGTCTCGGCCACAGCCTTCAAGGAGTAAAAGACATGAAAACCTACAGCACAATATATACTAGAGTAAAATACCAATTACATAATTAATTAATAAGAATTGGCAATTAATTAAACAGCACTTTCAAATTAAAATCTTCATTCAAACCCAAAGGAGACACTGTTTTAAATTTCAACATATATACAGCTTCCTTATGCAGTAAAAGGGACTTAATATCTATATTATTGTATTTAGAAACATAAATAAACATAGTACTTGGTAATAGCTCTGTGCTTTAAGTGCCAGTCAATGCTAATTAACTTGAAATACATTTCTGAACAACAGTTACGAAATTCTAGAATCACTGATTGGCTATTATTCTCAGTGATTTATCAGAAAATGAGCAAGTTAAGGAAGTTAGCTCAGCGGATTATAGCTTTAAGCAGTTAAGTTGCTTCCAGTAGTCAAGGGTACAGGGTTAGACTTTTTGTAGCTCCAGTGGCCTACTGTATGGCTTTGCGCAAGTCACTTAACCACGCAGTGCTCGTGGAACTTGGTAAATTAAAAAAAGGATAAAGTATATGCAATTTTTGAGCAAGAATAATAACTACTACTATAAAGACTGATATTACTTATTAATTTTAATTCAAAGTGTGATTTACACGTGTTTCCTATAATTCTATAATTATCCTGGACATACTGGAGGTAGAAGCAGAAACACACACACACACACACACACACACACACACACACACACACACACACACACACACACACACACACACACACACACAGTCTGTCTTTCTCTCACACTACAAAACTAAATATCTTGCAGAGGTATTTCCTGTGCAAATCTCCCCTGCTGATGTTGAATGTCCCAGCATCTCCTTGCAGCATGACTCAGTATCATATATCCTGTTCCAATGGAAATTATCTCCGCTTGAATGTCCTGTGCAAAGACATCCTTCAAAACTCCTGTGAATCTCTGTGCTGATACTGTCTATGTGCTGACATCTTCTTTGTTGACGTATTTTTCTCTCCTGATGCTGCTACTGGGAGAGCGATCTCCTGTGCTGACGTGAAGTGGATCTCCATATCTCCTGTGCTGCTGAATCTCCATAAGACTGGAGTGATTTTTTTTTTTTGGGTCAGGCTGCTGGATCCGTCCCTGGATATACCACTCCAGACTCTTTCTAGCTTAAAAAAAAAAGTATTTAAAGAAGATAGTATGAAAGTAGGAGTCTGAGTGACTAGTGTAAGGCGATCTTCTCATAACTGTATCTCTGTCATCTTCAGAATCCCAGCTAAAATTAGAGTCACAATATTGAGGGATGTACACCTCTGGGCCAAGGATCATGGAAGAGAGAAGGTCAAAATAAACTAGCAACAGGTTAACAATTAACATAGTCACCAACTGAAGGACATTTGCCCATTACAACTTTACCTATGGACTAACCTAGAGAGAGTGCAGTGGACAAAATTAGGTACATGCCCGTGTTTTCCTGGTAGCAGTAGTATAAGTGAGTCCAGGAGAGCAATCTCATCTTGTTCCTTGGAGCACACTGAATATTCAAACTCATTTTTAGAAACTGTCCTTCTGCTACACGTCTATCATAATTTTTGTTAGTTTCTATAACAATATAATAGACAGCAGAAGAATATTTTTGGCAAACAGAATAACTGTGCAAAAAATATTTTTTCACACCATAAATTTCTTGTTCTAGTGTCAGAAAAAGAAGTTATGTTCTTACCATAACGTTCCATCTGTGTTGTTCATCTTCATTTCATTCATTACTGAAGGGAAGTCAGTTCTGTCCTCGGAACTGAGTCGGTCATATAACAAGCTTGTGTCAGCCAAAAAACTCTCGAGCTAAGCTTTACCCATACTGCTCCTCTCCCCGTTACCTCAGATCAAGTTTGCCCGTGATAAAGAAAGCAGAGGCTTTTTCTGAACAGAAACCCTAATGCGGGATTAGGACCAAATCTGATCCTCCAGGAGCCCCTACAAGGGGGAAGGAGGGCGGGACGTAATGAATGAATGAAGATGAACAACACAGCTGGAATGATATGGTAAGAACATAATTTCTTTATCTGATGTTCATCTTCATTCATTCCTTACTAATGGGACAGAGTCCCCAGCTACTTTATGTCCTGAAAGCCCTTATGGAAGGATGTTCCTGAGTACCACTGAACCAAATGATGCTCTCCCCCTGGAGACCAAATCCAATTTGTAATGAGTGATAAAAGTATGAGGGATAGACCAAGTTCAGCTGCACAGATATCATCCATTTAAGCCTTTGAATGAAAAACAACAGAAGTCGCCACTGATCTGGTGGAATGTGCTTTGACCTTACTTAGCAGAGGACTTTTATTATGTTGGTAAACAAAGGAAATACAGTTTCTCAACCACTAAGATAAGGTCACTTTAGAGACAGAGTTTCCCAATTTCAGGCCAGAAGAGGAAACAAATAAATGGTCTGTTTTATGTACTGACTTAGTTCTGTCCAGATAAAAACGTAATTGTCTATGTACATCCAGTAAATGAAGACAGTATTCTCCTCTATTTGAGTAGCTGGGAAAAAAGACTGGTAGGTCAACGGTCTGGTTAATTGTCAATTCTGAAATAATTTTAGGCAGAAAAGAAGGGTTAGTCTGGAGTGATACTCTGTCCTTATGAAAGACCATATAAGGGCCTGAAGCTCGGAGATGTGTCTTTCTGATCTGATGGCTACTAAAAATAGTGATTTCCAGGATAAGAACTTTAACTCGCAAGTGGTAGCAGATTCGAAAGGGTATTGTGTCAGGGATTGCAATACTAGTGTTAAACTCCAAGGCTCAATCGGTTCTTTGAAGGGTAGTCTGACATGCGAGACCCCTTTCAAAAAGGTTTTGCAGAGACAATGGGTGATTAATGATGAGTCTTGGAATCCATTATGGAATTTAAGATAGCAGCCAAATATACTCAAATGATGGAGGCTGATGCTTCTGAATGAATGAAGACCTGAGAGATAATCCAAAACCACACTAATAGGAGCTGAGCAAGGGTCTAGCTCTCTTTGTCAGGACCAAATAAGGAATAGCTTCCATTTGCTGAGATAGATTTTTCTGGTGGATGGTTTATGTGAAGCCAGAAGGATATCACTTTCTGAGGAGGTAAGGTTATTCTACCTGGCAATTAATGGAAGTGGAGAAACCAAGCTGTCAGCTTGAGACTGGAAATGTTCAGATGACTCAGCCCTTGCGGGTGCAAGATCAATTCTAGAGTTGGATCCAGAATCCAAGGTTGGTATACTAGGTGAGGCCAAAGGAAGGGAAACCAAATTTGTCATGGCCAGTAAGGAGCAATGAGGATTACTCTGCTTCTCAGCCGAAGGACCTTCTTTAGAAATTCTGGAATCAGGGGAAAGGGAGGGAAAACATACAGAAGTCTCGTGGGCCAATCGTGTATCAGAGCATCCCTCGGGGATTCCTCGTATGGGGGGATTTGGGCAAAGTAGCTTATGCATTTGTGATTTGCTGGGGGGTTGAATAGATCGCAGCAGGGCTGGCCCCAGTGGCTGAAGATCTTCACTGCCACAACTGGATTGAGGGATCACTCATGAGGCAGTAGGATACATCTGCTCAGCTTGTCTGCAATCATGTTGGAAATCCCGGGAATATGCATTGCAATCAGAAAGCGTCTGGAAGCTATCACCCATTGCCAAATTCTCATGGCCTCTCAACGGGTAGGACTTGGTTCCACCTTGTTTGCTGATGTACCAGATTACTGACATATTGTCGGACTGTATAGTAATTGTTTCTGATGGGAGGACAGACTGAAATGCTTGCAACTCCAGAAGCACTGCCCTCAGTTCTAGAACACTGATATGCAGATTGGCCTCTATGTCTGACTAAGTGCCTTGTACCATCTTTCCCTGGAAAAGCCCCCCCCCCCCACCATATCAGTGAAGCGTCCGTGGTCACTGTGGCCCTGGGTTGAGATGGGGAGAAAGGGTGACTCTATAAGTCCTCCTCTGGCTTTATCCACCAAATTAAATCTTGTTGGCATTGTTTTGTTATGCGGATTTGAAAGGACATAGGATGATGCAAGGGATACCACTGTGTCAGTAGGAGCCACTGGAGAAGCCTCATGTATAGTCTTGCTAAAGGAACTATTGTAACTGATGCTGCCACTGAACCCAGAAGTTAAAGGACCGCCTGAGCTGGGACTTGGTTTTGACAGAGTATCATCCAGAGTTGGGACCTTATCCTTTCCAGTCTGTGATCTGGGAGGGCGACCAGACAAGACTTGCTATTGAAAGTTGCTCCTATAAATTCCAAGGTTTGAGAAGGAGTTAGGTTGCATTTCTCCCACTTTATAGAGATTCCTAAGAATTCTGCCAGTGTGAGAGTATAGTTTAGGGCTGTCACTAGTAGACGCTTGGTGGGAGCTGTAAGGAGCCAATCGTCTAAGTATGGAAACACCCAGAATCCTTGAAGTCTCAAGTGAGCTGTTACCACTGTCATACATTTGGTGAACACTCTGGGGGCTGTAGAGAGTCCAAAGGACAGTACACGGAATTGGTAGTGACTGTCTCCCAGCTGGAAGTGAAGGAAATTTCTGGAGTGCTTGTCCATTTTTATGTGGTAATATGCATCCTGAAGATCTATTGAGCACATTCAATTATCTTTCTCCAGAAAAGGGAAGACAAACTGAACCCTGACTTTCTGGAATTTTTCCTGGGTGACAAATTTGTTCAGAATGCTGAGATCTGGTCTCCAGTCCCCTGTCTTTTTTGGCATTAAAAAGAAATTTGAGTAGAATCCGGATTCTATTTGGTCTGGTGGGACTGCTTGGATGACTCTTTTTTGAGAAAGCTTTCTTATCTCTTGAGCTGCTGCTTCCCTTTGACTGGGTGGAACGTTGAGAACTTGTCTTGATGACTTTGGGTAAATGTTGAATGGTATGTGGTAACCTCTGGCTATGATCTTCTGCACCCAAGAATCTGTGGTCATTGTTTGTCAGGCAGGGTGGCGCAGAGAGAAACTTCCCCCAACTGCTTCCAGACGAAAGCAATCGGGCTGCTCTTCAGGAGCACTGGTAGGGCTGTCCAAAGAAAGAATACCTGGACCCTTGGTTATGCAGGCCCCCTCTGCCTCTGTAGAGGCATCTTCCAGAAGATTTACCCCCTCTGCCCCAGGAAGTAAACTTGCCACATGTGTCATGGCAAGACCCTGGGATTTCTTGTGCCACATCTTTCTACTCCTCCAATTCCTAGAGTAGGAAGGTTGGGGAGTGGAAAAACGTACGCCCATGGCAGACAGGGTCTTGCCATCCTTTTCACACCTGGCTAATGTGTCTTTCATTTTCAGGCCAAAAGGGGAAGAAGCTTCCACTGGAGCATTAAGAAAGGAAGACTTAAAAGGGTCCGCAAAGTCACAAAGGTGCATCCAGATGTGATGTGTTATGACACCGCCTGAACCCGCTGTTCTAGCTGCCCCTTCAGTAGCATGAAAAATTAACTGCATGTAGAGTTGGATATGGCTTCCAGGATCGCAAGCTACAAGGCAACTTTGGCAAGTACCTCGTCAGAGACTGCTCCTGCTAAAGTTCCAGAGAGCTCCGAGACTAGGTCTCTCTGAAGCCTAGTAAAGTGTGCCAGATAGTTCAAAGACCGAATGGCAAAGATTGATGAGGAAAGTACTCGCTTCCCTAACCTGTCCACCCCCAGACTCTCTGTTTGGGGGATGGACAGTCTGGCTCTCCTCGGCGAGCTCTTTCCTAGTGGCTGCTGCCACCACCATAGTGTCTACTGGTAGGCTCTTGGACCAGTGTGGGCTTTCCGCAGGAGGGGATAAAATTTTGTCTGGTCTCCATGGGATTGGTTCAACGGTATCAGGACTCTTCCATGCAAGCCGCACGATGAGTTGGACTACTCATCATCCAGGAAGTAGAGGGTCGAGTACAAAAAGCCTGCAAGAATACGGACTCCTCGAAGGAAGGGCTGGTGGGCTTACAGTCACCCTGCTGTTTCAAAATTTCCAGTATGTCTCTAAAGGAGACATCCTCAGGGGGTGACCGTGGGGACCCTCCCATTCACTGTAGTCCATATCTTCGGTGAGGGACTCCTCAGGGGAGTCCATATGCTTTCTCTTGCACATCCTCTTGCATGGTACCTCTTTAGCTGGGGCTTCTGAAGAGGACACCGAAGAGGGGGCACCCTGCAGTAGGGTATTTTGGGGCTCTTGTGCTCTATGTCCCGATGCAGTGGTCTGTGTCAGCTGCGGCTCAGAGGGAGGACATAACTGGTATTCCGACACTGATTATTTGCCTACAGAAGTAAAGGCCCTCTCCATTGTTTGGAAAACTGGCCCACCTGAAGAGGGATGGGAGCCCGGAAGCGAGAAGGACAACCTCAGAACCAGGGTCACACCTTGCTACAATGGGCCCGCTCCCAAGGAAGGAGCCCCAAGGGGACTAGGTACTGTCAGGACTCCCAGAACCATAGTAGACAGTGCTGTAGAAAAAACAGATGCCGTACTAGGGGTCACGGTACCCACAACCCTATGGATGGCCTAGCTCCGAGAGAGCCAAAGACCAAACGGTCGGCTCCGGAACCACAGTGAGATCCACCAGTGGAATGAAGAAATGGGTACCGAAAGAGGCATCTGTACCGGGAACTTCGATGCCTGCAAGGAGGTCATAGTCTGTGGCGATAGACTCCCAACTCCAGATGGGAGGGGAGTTTTGGAAGGTGTTGCAATCTCTCTGGCCATCAGCAACTGATCCGCAAGACGTACTAAGTCCAATTTCTAGAGGCTCCTGGTTGACTGGGTCAATACCCCCAACAGGAGTCAGGCCATTCCAAAAAGGGGCTAAATTGTTGCCCATAGAAAGGATCCACCGTGGGCAAGTATCGGGGTCTGAGCAGACTGGCCTATCAGCACCGTGGTCTCAAGACCAGTAATATGTATGGGGAAAGTGTCCTGTGCCTGAGTGAGTAAAGATGGTGACGAAAGGGATGGAACAGACACTGGAGGTAAAATTGGTGCCGTAGACATTGTCAGTGTGGTGACTGGTGCCAGGGGTCACAATTTTTGAAAACAGCACCAAACTAGAAACCATCAACTGTAGTACCAAAGACGGCGCTGTGGAGGACAGTTGAGGCCCTGGAGCCAAAGTGATCAGAGTCAATTTAGGTACTTTCTGTTTGGATTCCTGCTTCTTATCACAAGAGGGTGAGGAAGGAATTGAATGAGGCCTTTTTTTGTGATCTTTACTCGGAGGGGGTGAGCCCTGACCCAAAAATAGCCTCTGAGAAAGGTGTCTTAAGAAGGCCCTTTAATATCAACTTGTTCCTTCTCTCGTTCAGGGTACGAGAACTGAACCTTTTGCATATACCACAAGGAGGCTGAACCGAAAGGTGTGGGACACCCAGACAATAAACAAAGGAAACATGGGTGTCAGAATTGGGCATTTTGAGACCACATTGGTTGCATTGTTTAAAACCTGAAGTTCCTTTTTTTTCCCCAACATGGCGGAAGACAAGTTTAATCCAAAGTCTAGATACTAACACAACTAAAATACTACAATAAACTTTACAAGAAGGAGTAGAGATTTTTTTTTTTTTTAATACAAACACAGAAAGAAAGGAAAGGATACCAACAATGGTATCAAGATTACCTCAAAAGGTAAGGGAAAAGAAAATGGAGAGAGAGAGAGAGGGAGGGCCTGTACCAATGACGGTACTTAAGATTACCAAGTTGGTAAGGGAGACAGTAGGAAAACCTTAATAAATGGGTAAAAGTTTAGCAATTAACTAAAGAAGTAGGCAACAAAGATAAAAAAAGAGAAATTTTGAAGAAAAAGCGTTTAAAATTGAAATATCTTAAAGTACTTAGCTGAGAGCTGGCTTGACACGTCTTTATGGCTATGCAACAAACGAGATCTGAGGTAACAGGGAGAGGGGCACTATGGGTAAAGGTTAGCTCAAGAGTTTTTTGGCTGGCACGAGCTTGTTATAAGGATGACTCAGTTCTGAGGACAGAACCGACTTCTCATCAGTAAGGAATGAATGAAGATTAACAACATCAGATCAAGGGTTTTCTAAGAGCTAATCACACTACACCCCAAAGACAGAGCCTAGACATTGTCCTTTTTCTTCCAAGTGGTACAGTAGCATCCAGTAAAAAACTACCCCAGGTCCCTCCAGTTCCCAAAACCCCATTCAAAAGCAGAATTCATATATTGGCAGACATTATATTTTGACACAAATAACTTTATGCCTTGAGTAACTCCCAAAATATTGTGGCATATCCCAAAAGCCAGAGAGGAGAATGACCTAGAAATGACGAAAATAACTAGGTCATCCACATAAAGGGCAATTTTGAAAAAAACTGTTACTGTCTTATAGACCACTTTCTTTTCCCTCATACCTAATTATCTAAGAAGACTGCTCAATATGCAATGCCAAAAGGAGTGGAGAGAGTGAGAAGCCATGCAGTGTGTTCTTTTTCAGATTAAAACCACAAAAATCCTGCCGGATACTTTCACTACTACCCTAGACCCACCTACTTTGCAATTAAATTTACATCCCGAGGCAATTTAGCACAATGGTGAGAAACTGCCAGTTAACATTGTTAATACCTTCTTGGCTAGGGACTTTTGTGAGACCTGCAATCATCATCATCATCAGCCCCCTTTTTCCCATTTTTTCTGCAATCACCATCAGAAAAATTGGTAACTTAATTTTAACTTCAGTCTGCCTTCCTAGTATAGAATTACAGTGATTCCTCTTTATCAGTGAGTCCAAGACAGGAACCAGTCCGGCAGTTAAAACAGAAACTGTTGGTAGTTCAAGTTCAGAACAAATATAGGCGAAGAAAAAAGGAATATCATCCTTCTCTGATCTTTCCCTTAATTAAGGATTACTGAGATGTTGCATCTTTCCATAAATTAGGGACTACTTAATGTATATGGTCCTAGATGAAGACCTGAAAGCAGTAGCTCAAAAAATCTTTCAGGGTATATGTTAAATGGATCAGAGGTAATCTTACCTGATCAAGCAATCTTATTCACAGGGAGCAGAGGAAAGGTGGCCTCTGTCACTGACCAACGAACCTGAAGCAGCAAGTGACTGGCCTACCCCTTGTCCATCTTAGGGAGTTGTAACCCCTTCAGAAAATTTTAGTTATATTATCTGAGTGGAGGTGGACCTTCAGGAGTATAAATTCTCTTATATAAGGCCCTGAATACCCTCAAAGTGACCTTAGCATGTGCAGTCATGCAAAGTAGTAAGAAGTAAATGCCTTTTAAAGTGAACAAAGTACAGTTCCATAAGTTCCACTTACCAGTAACAGTAGATGTTTGTAGAACACACTGCCTTACTGGCATGTGGATAGTAGTCCCATACTATGCTCCCACTGGCAGTTTGTCAAAGCTCAGAACTCTTGTCCCTGCTTGCCTGTGGCTGTGAAGGATTAATCAGCTGCCAAGGGTAGGAAAGTCCTTGACAACCACAGACAGCAGCTCTTCCATTTTCTCTTAAGGCCTAAGAAGAACAGTAGATATTTTTGTTCACCCATTGTTTCAAACTAAGCCCCCTCAACAACAAAAGCTGCTAAACAGAAATAGCAGCAACTGCAACAACAGTCTAAGTACACCCACTCAAAGGAGAATGGTGGGAGGGTACTGACAGCAAAGAACTGTTCTGCAAACATCTACTGCTACAGGTAAGTGGAACTTATGCAAATTCACTATGTTCAACAAACATACTGCTTTACTGACATATGAGTAGATTCCCAAAGCTTACCCACTCTGGGAGAAGGATGGATAAAAGTCCAGGAGCCCCCTGGAGAATGGTCCTCTCAAAGCCTGCTATGGATCAGGGAAATGTATCAAACTAGTAATACTATGTAAAGGTATGGACAGAGGACCAAGATGCTGTTAGTAGAATACCTCCAGAATCCACTCCTTTCCAAAATGTCACTAAAAAGGATAAGGCACTGATGTAATGTGCCTTTACCTTGCCTGGATCACTTCCAAATAGTGGATGTAACAATAAACATACAACCCATATGCAAAGGTTTGCATTGAGACATGTTGGTCTTTCTAATGCACCAGAGAAAGAGATAAAAAGCCTTTTGTCCTTCCTAAAGGGTTATGCCCTGTCGAGGTAGGATCTGAGTTGCCGATGCATATCTATGGCACTAAGTATCATCATTTCTTAATTTCTGGTTTCTGGCAGAACCCACAGAGAAAAATAGACTGGATGAGAGTAAATTCTAAAACCACTCATGGCAATAAAGAAGGATTAGTGTGTATCACAACCCTATCACTGTGGAAATCGGGTAAGGCTGTCTCACATTCAGAGCTGTAGCTCAGAACTAGCCTTGCAGATGTCAGAGACATAAGCAAAACAGTTTTCGATCAGTGTGAGCTGCTGGTTTACAAGTTGTTAAGGTAATTTTTTCAAGAACATAAAAAAGATCCCACAAAGGAGAACGTTACTTGCTAGGGGTTCTCATATGCAATACTCAATACTCTTTTCATAAACTGTTTTACCAAAAGAAAAGAAGAAGTACAAGGTGAAGGAGGATCCACAGGCAAACATACAGAGATGACCACTAAATAACCTAAATGGATGCATAAGCCAAGTCATCCTGAAGAAGCTCATACCGAAATCTCAAGACCAGTGGGATATTAACTGCAATCGATTCCCAATTCCCTTTAGGCACCACCTAGGAAACCTCCTCCATTTTCAAAACATAAGATTCTCTAGTAGCAGGTTTTCTGGTATTCTTTAACACCTGTTGCACATTCTCAAAAAATCAAAAAACAAGTGCCTAAACTGAGTCATGTTTGAATTATCAGGCTGCCAACTGAAGTTTCTCCAAATCAAGGTGCACCAGTCACCCCTGAAACTGTGTGAACAGATCCAGATTGTGAGGAAGTCTGTGGTAATTACTCCTGGCCAATACCATTAAAAGGGAGAACCAATACTGAACAAAAATTCCTGGGATTAAGCGCTTTCATCTCCCCTCAGGAGACTTCATCAGAATCAATTAACAAAGAAATAAACCCATATTAAATATTCCACCAAACCAGTTCCATTAGTCAATCAATTAACCAGTCAATTAAACAATGTATAAAATTTAAAGTGTTTGGTGCAAAAAAACAGTGTAATTTAACCAATATAGTACCACTCCTTCTAATATGTTCATAACGGATTATGTTGAATAAAATACATAAAATTCATTAAAAGTTGTATAAATGAATAAATATATATAAATATGTAAAATAGGTATATAAATAAATAAATGCATAGTTAGTTCCCTAAAATATGCACATATATATAACATTTACAAAAAGTTCCACTAAAATCCATAGCCCTCATAGGATGTAAAACTAATAATATATAAACATGACAAATATGTATATATATATATATATATATATATATATATATATATATATATATATATATATCAAATTACATATATATGACTGATATATGACTAAATATCCACTCTTTTGGGGTTGGATGCTTGCAACACCCTAGGGCTGATTGACCACATCTCTATTACCCCAGCCCTCAAACTGCAGACTTCCAACTCCAAAAGAGTGGATATTTAGTCATATAGCAATCATATATATGTAATTAGACATATATATGCATGTCATGTTTATATATTATATGTTTTACACCCTATGAGGGCTATGGATATTAGTGGAACTTTTTGTAAATGTTATATATACGTGCATATTTTATGGAACTAGCTATGCATTTATTTTTTTATATACCTATTTACATATTGATATATATATATATATTCATTTATACAACTTTTAATGAATTTTTATGTATTTTATTTAACATAATCTGTTATGAACATATTAGAAGGAGTGGTACTATATTGGTTAAATTACACTCTTTTTTTGCAACAAGCACTTTAAATGTTATACATTGTTTAATTGACTGGTTAATTGATTGACAAATGGAACTGGTTTGGTGGAGTATTTAATATGGGTTTATTTCTTTGCTAACTGATTCTGATGAAGTCTCCTGAGGGGAGATGAAAGCACTTAATCCCAGGAATTTTTGTTCTTAATTTTGTTTTTATTTTAAAAATTGTGGTTGCTGCACACATTTTTCTGCTATTGATTATTCTCTGAACAGGGGATTATATAGGAGGCACAGCCTTTATTGGAACCGGACTGCGGAATTGTGTTGTTGGTGGAATTTTGTCTTTGTGTGAGGTTCTTGGAGAACCAATACTGCCTAGACCAAAAGGGAGTTACCACAATGACCTCTGGAATTTCCTACTGAACCTTTAGAACTACCTTGAGAATTGGTGGAAAAGGTGGAATACACACAGGAACATTCCCATCAAGGGAACAAGAATGTGTCTGTCCTCCGAGCATGGCTGCAAGGATATCACAAATAGAATTTCAACAGTTGTCTGTTTCAAAATGAGGCACAAAAATCTGATTGAGGAGTTCGTAACACCTGGACCATATCCTGGAACATTGCTGACTTGAGTTCTCACTTGTCTGGAACTGCCCAGGATCTGCAATGTCTGTATAACCACAATATTCTGCTCTGACAGGATGGATAATGGCCAAAGAGTCTGAGAATATGAATAAGTCAGCTCCCCAGGCTATCTGTGCTAGCCAGCACAAAGGATAAGACCTAGTACTCTTGAAGAATGTTAAGGTACCAAATGGCTGTGGTGAAGTCCATAATCATCAAAGGAGGACCAGGAGTCCAAAGGTGGTGAAGGATTTTCAAGGCATGAACCATCATCAGTAACTTCAAATACAGAAATGCTTCCATGCATCCTTGGGCCCCCAAGTGTCTATCACTTGCATCCCCATCGACACAGCTCCAAACAAAGTGAGACAAATCTATCACTATAGATTATACTAGCAAATAAGGGGAGAAAGAAAGTCTTAAAAAGATACTTAACTGCCTTTTCTACCAATGAAAGACTAATCTGAAGAAAGGAAGTGGCAACTAGGACTTCAGGGATTGAAGGTGCTGAATATGACAATTTTGGACATACCAAAGAACATTCCTCAAGAAAAGATGGGCCAGTGGAAACAAGAGAATCAAGGACACATTCTGTCCAAGAATTATTATGGATTCTCTGTTGATATGACTTTCCTCCTGGAGAATCCAAAAAGTTGTCTGGTAAGACGTGATTTTGACTTCAGAAACAAAGTCCATGATTTAGCAGGAGTCTGTTAAGCAACCTAGGAAGTCCGGTCTTTGCGAAGGTGCCAAACATGACATCCAGAGGTTCGACTAGAACCCTAGCTAGGAGGGGAGGATTGAGACCTTTTGTAGTGATTCCAAGCACCTAGAAGCAGACTCTGCAGGAACCTGCAAGTTGTCCAACTATGAAAAAAAACGAATGGCCAGAATCTGACAGTAGGCCACAACCAGGACAAGTCATTTGGTAAACACTAGAGGTGCACTGGACAGTCCAAAGAGTGACCCTTAAAACCAATAGTGCAGACCAGACACCACAAAACGTAGGAAAAAAGGAGGGCCCCAGCTGAAACACTCACTCGTTACCATGATAGTTCTGCATTAGGGAGAAAGAAAAAAAGTAGAGAAGGCAATTTTTCACTCTTTCCAAAGAATGGACCTATTAAATTAATCTGGCAACTAGCATTTGTCAGAGAACAGGAAGAATAACAAAGTCAAGTCCAGTGGGTGATAGGTTGCCCCTGGAATGGAGGCAAATGATGTTACCACTGGTACCTGTAACCCCTGCCAACATGGTTGAGCACCAGTTTCCTGGAAAACAGTGATGGCCAGGCCGCTTTGCTGAGAGCTAAATACAGAGGCAAGACATTTGAAGGGGGACTTGAGAAAAACAGGTGCTTTGTTTCGGCATACTCACAGGAGAGAAGGGAGATTACCCCATTGTAGGAAAGGAACTCCTCTCACTATACTTGGCAGAGGACTCAATCAGCCGTTAACTTGAGGTATTTTGGTTTAGTTCAGCTGGGACTTCTGTTTGGTAAACTGCCAAAACTAACCTTGCTTATAGTTAGAAAGCTAGGAAAAATGAAACATTTTCAAAAGTCTTCTCTGCTCACTTCCGTCCTCCCAAAGATTAAAGATCTGATTACATGATAAAAAAAATATTAGTTGCTGTACAAAAAAATACAATCAGACTCAAGTGCTGCATTAATAATCTAAGATTTAAACTCAACTGAAAGATTCTGACTGTGTCACAAGCAGACATCTTACACTACCACTGAAAATGCTGTATTTCTAGGAACAGTAACAGCCCCATTCAAGTCACTCTTTATAGCATGTTTTGAGACAAACGAAAGCAAATACTTTGACACAGACTTTTTGCTCAGCAGGTAATGAAACAGCAACACATCTAAACTATATATACCCAACAATACAAACTTACACCTAAAAACCATTCTAGAAAATACTTTAACAAGTATCATGCTGGACTGAACTAGCTTGCTTCCCTAAGATGTTAGAAAGTTGTCTAGTATATCTGAAGGGACTGGATCTGAAAAAGCCAAAGTGTTTTTAGTAGAAGAGGATACTGAAAATACAGAAGCAGGGTCCCTAGACAATGGGGCTTAGAGACATACCATGAATTTTTTCTTTAAAACGCTTTAGTAAACAGAGCCTCCAACAGCAGAGGAGAATTACAAGCCTTCTTAATGAAACTCCTCCAATGCTGGGATCAGTGGAGGGAAAGGTTTCCATTACTGGTTTCCAAAAGACCAAAAAACCCTGCTGAATTCAGGAGCAGCCAAGCAGACTCTGACACTGGATCTCCTAAAAAAAAAAAAAAAAAAAAAAAAAAAAGGATGTAGGGAAGACTGAATGGTAGTGGAAGCATCAGCGTTAGCATAGCCCGGATATGCAACCTGCAAACATTTCTCCAAATAATGGAACACAAAAAAGTCAGAAACGTCTGCTCAAGAACAATGTGTGTTGTAACTCACCATTACTTTTTTTTTTTTTTTTGCATACTTTACATTACTGCGAGAAGCCCCAAGGGGAGACGTATCAACTCTGTTAACAACTGAATCTGCACCCCTGATTTCCATGCATCTAAACAGCTTGGTTCTCCCACACCTAATGCAGGCAATGTTATAGCCCCGGAGGATTTGACTGACCCTTGTGTCATGCACAGTTGTGGTACCATGCCCCACAGCAGGGGACCTGGAGATAAAAGAAGATAAGTGGTCTGATAGCCTGCATATGGCTACTCAGAGTCACAAGCTGCAGGCAGAGGCATATTTTGTAATTTATTAGTATGATTTTTAGGTGCATATGGTGTAGATGGTTGGGGAGGCACTGGATTAGAGTCCATCAAGTCAAGGAACAAATTTTTAGCCATATCAATATCAAATACTGGCTGCACTGTCAGTCTAGTAAAAAAATGGACAAAACTCACTATTGTCCCTCAAAACAGAAAATTGAAGTAGATTTCTGAAGGCATACTTTTCTAACTACTGCACTAAACAGAATGACAGCAAATTCAGTAAGCCATCACAAGGAACAAATACATGTCTCAAAGGACAGAAACAACCCCAAAGTAATAAAATCAGCATAAAAAGAGTCTTAGACAAGGAATTAAGAATAAAGTTAATTAAAATTCCTGACAGAAATGTTCTGTAAACAACATGGTGCCTATACATGTCTCAAAGGACTCCAAATTTAAGAAATAGTGCATTAGCCCACTAGGCCAACTCAATTAGCCCAAGAATAATAGATGCACCATAAAACAGTCTTAGATCAGGAATTAAGCATAAACTTAATAAAAAAAAAATTATGTCAGAAATGTTAAACAAAATGGCGCCAAAATCACAATTTAAATGAAAAAAATGTTTAAAATGTCATCAGGTTACACTGTTCATGTATACACATGCAGATATAAAGAAAAACAGTAAAAACAGCAAGTTTTACTGTCAAAATATTAAAAATAACCCCCTAAATCAATGAAAATATCAGCTGTGATTTACTTGTGATTATGGCAGCAAAAGCCAATGTCAGAACTGCACTAAAACAGCTCCAGTGCAGGAACTCTCTCAAAAATTCTCCATAGACCATATAATACTCAGGAAAGGTTTTAAGCCCAACAACAACTAGTAATCAGCTTTGTATATACAATATAAACATATAATGTCAAAGAAAAATCCAATACTAAAAACATTTACTTTTTTTTTAAACAACCTAATCACTATTTAGGGACAACTACCTCTGGGAATGTTTGGAGTTATCAAAAAGTACTACAGAATCATCAGATAACCTATGTAGAATATTCTATAGGAATGAGAAGTGTACTCATTGGTTCTCTGACAGAGTAGCTGATGCATGGAACAGACTACCAAATTACATTAAAGCAAGTACTAGTTTAGATATTTTTAAGAACAGCCTGGACATTTATTATGGGAACAAGTGTTTTGGCATATTAGCAAGCTAGAAGGGCTTTAATGCCCGTGCTTGAAACATTTGTATGTATGTATGTATGTATCTGAGTTATCTCAGACATGGGTTGATCCAAAGACACCATACAATATCAAACTTGTTTGCAAAATGCTAACCTTGTCTTTGCTCAGCTTCTTCAAAAAATATGTACTGTATTATTTGCATTACCATTCAACTCTCAGACTAACTGAAGTATTGCATCACTACACTGACCTGTAATATAATAGTATATACTTCCATAGCTTCTTTAACATGGGTTATCTGTAAGTCTAACAGCCAGGCCTGCCACTGCCAGTTACTTTAATATGATAAATTACTTTCTGGCATCTTCCGCCATTATACTATTTATAATTTTCTGTGTTTCCTGAGTATCTTCAAGATACATGCCTAATACATTAACCCAATATTTCTGGCTACACATCAAATCTTAACACTGTTTTCAAATTTCACTGTTCTTCAGACTCCATATATTTCATTTTAATGCTTGACTTAATATACATTTTTTTCTTTAAGTTAAAAAAAAAATCACAGTTGAATTAATTCCGGTCAAGGGTTATAAAATAAACATATTTCCATAGTGTAGGGCTATGTTAAGTGGTGCAAACATGAAATAAGCTGTTCTGTCTTGTGTAGTAAGCATAAATATGACCTTCTGATTACCCATACCTCATGGAATACTGAGGCAAAATGGATACCTAATATGACACAATAACTCGATGGAATCTCAGTGCTGGGGTGCTAAATTATCCCTAACTTAATTTATTGCTTCAAATGCAGTTAAAAATTAACTATGACAATAATATGCACATTGCTGGGTCACACTGGAAACATACACATAGTGTAATGAAAGAAACTTACTGATATTTCATATTTTTTTGAAGTTTTGAACTGCAAGAAAGGAGTGTTCAGGTGCTGATAAAGTGCTTCAGGGTGTGACAAGCATCCTTCTGCACGGCAATGGTGGACTAAGCAAATTCATCTTTAATGTTGTAAGAAAGCGTCTGTTCTTATTCTGCAACTACATTACCATGATTTTATCTAAAAACTGTTGAGTAAAAACAGTCCAGTAAAACAGGAAAATGACCTTCCAAGTTGGATCAAGCAAAATGGACAGAAAAAAAACAAAGAAAACAAAGAAATGACAATCTGCTTTGAAGACACTTAGTTAATAACAGTGGTCCAATAATTTTTATTTTCAAAATAACAGTTTTGCAGAAATGAAGGCCACCATTCTGTAAGTGTGGATTTACCGGGACCGAGTTTGCTCCAAAGTCAACAGTTCAGAATAACCCTTTTTGTGTTTATCACAAGTAGTAACATTCTTATTTTATGGAGTAGAATGCTAGTAGAAAAAACAAGTCATATCTCCAAAGCTAATGGGGAGTATGTGATAGAGAAAAGACTGTTAAGTATTTACAACATTTTGTAATGGCCTTGCTTAATTATCTGGGCATTCTCAATAACAGTGAATCCAGCTGCCTGTTTCGTCTGAACGTGCTAACATAATGTAGGAAAGCTAGCATCTTTCTATTTCATTTTTAATCAGTCAGCTTTTTTTCCCAAACATCTTTATTAAATTTACACATATGACAAAGGCAATATTACATTTATATAAATCAAAACCATACAAAATGATATCACTTTAGTTACAGTTTACATCACAGACACCACTGAAACAACTGTAGTTGTAAACATTATACAGAATTTATAAACCATCCAGTCGTCAGTTAAGCATTGTATAACTCATTCAAATCCTGCCTTTTAAACCTTGTTCCTGCTCTGCATATATTGTTCCCACAATTCCCATTTTTTCCTATGTAGTTTGCTCCTTCCCTTTTCTAAAGATCCCAATTCCAGTTGTTTTATCTCTGTTACTATATTCACTACTTCTAGTAAAGTTGATCTTTACTATGTCTAGGCAATTCCGATTCTGTAGCATAACTCAAAAAAATCATCTCCCCAGTCAACCCAATCTGCTTGCCCAGCATTTCCGAGTCTCCGACAGAGCAGTCTGCAGGGAATCCCAAATGTCTGCCAGCTCATCACACTTCCAAAAAATATGTTCCCAGCTACCTCTTTCTTGCCCATCACACCTCCAACATTTGCTATCCATCCGAGGAAAAATTCTTTGGAGTCTACTTGGGGTATAAAAATACCTATGTAAACCCTTCCAGGCAAAGATCCTAAATCTTCTAGACATTGTTGCATTATTTGGGCGATATACATATATCCCCCATTGTCTCTTTCTGAATTGCTTATCCAATCTCTCTTCCCAATCCTTTCTAAGCCCCTTTGATTGATTCTTATAATTATCATGCAATATTTTGGGTTCCCTATTTAATTTCCAAATACTGAAATCACAAATTTCAGCATTTCGAAATTATAATAGCGAAGTCTTGAAATTCCTGAACACCAGAAGCGTGAAATTCAAAATCCCGAAGTACGGAGATTTTGAATTAGCGCTTCTGGTGTTGTGGTGTTTGAATGGTAAGATGTGAGTTTGGGTATGTATGTATATGTGTGCTGGTTAGGGGCTTTAATGTATGTCAGTGTGTGTTTTGACTGTGATGTGTGTGTGCGAGGGTGTGAACAATGTGTGGGAGTGAGTTACCTGTGTGTATCTGATTGTACAATCTCGGAGTTAGTATATATAAGTAGGGGGGTGTGGGGGGTGCAAGGAGGCTTGCCCCCCTGCATCTGTAGTGTAGAATAATATATATAATTGAATTAGGGGGGAGTTGTGTGTATGTGTTTGTGTGTGCTGTATCTGTAATGTACTGTCGGGATTTTGAATTTCTCAGTTTTAGGGTTTCGGTGTTTTGTGTGTTCGACTATGTAATTTCGAAATACTGAAATTCGGGATTTCAGTATTTCAAAATTACATAGTGAATCCAATATTTTATATGCCTTACTAATTATTCCTTTTTAATTGTAGCTTCTGTTCTAGATTTTATCAAAAACTCTACCAGTGCTGGTCTTTCATTTAGGAGCCCCCTATTTATTTCTCTTTGTCTGTACTCTGATATCAATCCTTGATAGGGAAGGCAATCTCTAACCTGCAGTCCAAATAAATACTTGGCCTCTTCCCATTCTATTACCTTTCCCTTTCTAGTTATTTGCTCCCAATACCTTGGTTCCTTTCATGGAAGCCCCGGTGGTACAGCGTTAGCGTTGTTACCTCACAGCAAGAGGTTCTCCTGTTCGTTTCTTGGCTTGGCTTGGGAGTGCCTTCTGTGTGGAGTCTGCATGTCCTCCCCGCAGTTGGGTAGCATTCGAAAGACATGCGTGTGTAAATGGGCATGCCTTCGTTGAAGGTTGTGCGCCAAGCTGGCACCTCAGCGTTTCTACTGCCAATCATTAGTGGACCGGAGTTCCACTGTGGTGATCCCTTACTGGGAAAAAGCCAAAAGACAAGCAACAACAACCTTGGTTCCTTTCATCAGTCAGCTTTGACGATAGAGCTCAGCTTTAATAGTACACTATATGCTGGATGAAAATATACTTAAAAGAAACTTCATGCAAATGCATTGGAGAATGTCTAATACTGTGGTTGTACATTTCCTGAGAAAGATAAGAAAGCCCTTTGCACAATCTGGATAATAATGTTTTCCCACCAGAATTTTGTCTACACATTACATAGTTTGTGGCAATACATATGATAGGTAATTAGGCGAATCGTGGGTATCTTTGCTGTAACCATATCAATAATTGCTAGATTTTAGTAAGTTAAACAGTTTATGTCATTCAAAATCAAAGCAGGAAGAGTAAATAATTGCTACAACTAAATACACAGTATTTGCTATTTGCACAATATTTCCATAAAATTCTAAACAGAATGAGATTAATTTCATGGTCGTGAATCAGCCAGCCAGACGGTCTTAAATAATCTAATCTTGTAAAGACATGAGTAAATACTCAGATAAGAAGTGATTTAATTTTAGGAAACTGTCATATTTTTAAATATACGTTCTGCTAAACTGGGTATGCGGAAGTATACTTCAGATTTATAGTTGGCCATCTCTTCTGACAGGGTATTTGGGGAGCTTCACTTTTACAGGCATTTAACAAATACTTTTAGACAAACATTACTGAGTTATAAGAAGCTAGAAATGTGCTAAGGTAAATATGAAAAGAAATTCTATTACCATAAATAGCTTTCATATATTAATTCTGCCTATGGAATAAATAAGCATATTCATTCAACCTGATGCAAAGCATTTCAGATATCATCCTCATCTGATCTCCATTAAAATTGATAACATTATATACATTTTGCTTTAAAAATATATAATATGATGCATTGCCATTAAAGGTCTTAACATGTATTGAAACCGGGCCTCTAACAGCCATTAATTAGGTTTTTGACTGAATACATTTGTGGCCTATACCTTTTTAAGTTATTCTGAGCACACAGCAGCAATTGACAATGGCTCTTGGTCAGTCTCCTGTTTTTCAAGAGTACTATTTGCATCCATGAGAAATCTGAATTTGTTAAGAAATGTTGGGGAACTATTATTATTCAGTGTATTCACAAAATCTGTAGAGTAATGCTACACAGATAAGGGAATAGTGAGTAGCCCTGGCTGATCTCATTAAGAGGAAAAAAAATCCTTCACTGATGGTCATTAACATAAAGTAATACCTGTACATTTTAAATACTGCTTTAATGATATTACTGCACTGTTGCAAACCCTTAACTTTGCACATACTTTCTGTTAAATGCTTTAAAGGTTTTCACATATATTGGTGCAAGAGTATGCTTTCTTTTGAATTAATTCAGTATTACTGATTGTATAACAGGAAATGTTGTATTCATCTCATAGGTATAGTTTCATAGAATAGTATTAGGTGGGTAGTTTGAACAAACATATATACCATACCCATGCACCTCCAGAAATATCAGTGATAGGCTTACCTCCTTTCTTGAAAAGGGAGATAATACTTATTCCTCTAGTAAATTTATGTGAGGGCATCTAATCACCAAGACAAACTTTTGAAGCATGCAAAGGTATTACACCAATTAACATACAAGGGAAGTTTGTTCCACAGGCAAAGGTGCAAAGGTATTATACCAATTAACATACACGGGAAGTTTGTTCCACAGGTAGAGAATCCTCTGGGTAATGAACCTGTCTCTTTAAGGAGTTTTATTTATATTACAATATAAGTAAGATCTGGAGTAAGTGTTCTTAACATTACCACTGTTTCTGAGGTGGAAAAGATCTAGTAAAACAGGGTATTTTATAGCAAAAAGTCTCCGCGTAGGGATCTGTACAAGACAGTAAAAGGTGATAGTCTTTAAACCAACCTATATAGCTAAGGAATACTAGCCCTTTGTTTCTCTTAGTTAAGAAATGTTGACATCTTTTAACATGGAAAATGTGTTTTGTAAGATACATAATCACAGTATCATATTCAATGACTGGCTTAATAACAGAAGAATGGAGGGGCTTAAGACCTATATTGAGGATATATACTTGATAATTAAACTGGCAATGAAAAAAGGACTTCCTTACTGCAATCAATATGTGATGATCAGAGAACAGTTCATTATCAGTGAAAGTGTCTATATCTCTAATAACTGTATCAGCCTTAAATCAAGCTAGATTGATGCAATAATTGTTTTCCCAAATGCAACTGTAGTACATTTTTCCAACAAGTTTAAAGTCATTATCAAAATATCAGGTATTGACTCAATCTTGTCCTTGTTAGATAATAGGAGTCTATGGGGGAGACTAGGAACAAATCTGAACTGCCAATAAGAAACAGTTTAAATGTTTTACTATGGATGTATTGATCAGTTTGGCAATATATATATATATATATATATATATATATATATATATATATATATATATGTAAAATATACATATACTCATTTATTTTTGAGTAAAGAGTTAAACTTGTACTTGTTAATCAGATCCACTGGTTTATCCCATTGAGAACTGAGATGACTGTAGCTAAATCTAAGAAAGTTGTGAGGTGTTTTTTTTTCTCAACTGAAAAGATAGTGATCAAGTTCTCTTGAAAACGATTACCAAAATTTATAACTTACACTATCAGGAAATGGTACTTCATCTGATGGCATTACTGTTATATTTAAAACAGCTTGCGTGGTTGGTTCAAATGTTTCAAAGTCTGTTGTTGGTAGAGCACAGTGAGACATGTATCGAATGAAATCATCCACATCAGCTACAGCTATGGATGGAAACATTGCTAAAAAGTGGATAAAAATATTCCAAGTTTCTGGGTGTTAATTATATAACCTGCTCCTGTTAAAAGGGAATGAATACGTGCACATTTTTAAACTTTTTTATTTGCTTAACAATGAGTTTGTATGTTTTTTAGCTAAGAATAAAGGTATTTGCCTTCTGTAATAAATAACCTGTTGTTTCTTTATTAAGAATGGAAAGCATTTGCTGTTTAGCGTGAATCTGCAGTTTGAAATAGCTGTAATTTACTGTCAATAAAGCTTCTACTGGCACAAGTTTGCACATGCTTGTTGTGCGGCGTATTAGAAGACAGATGCATTTTGTAAGAAAAAAATGACCAACTTGTCAAATATAAAAGATGTAAAAAAAATCCAACTGTATTTAAGAAAGTTGGCTTTTTATGAGTTTCTCTGAAAAAAGTTATTGATGTTCAGTTTTTAAAATAAAAGATTATGCACTGAAATTTTGAAAAATAGGGGATAAAATACCCACTTTTAGAAGATAACTCAGGGCAAAGTTGCCAAAAAAGGTACATGCCATATGATCAATCTTCCAAATGTTGAAATCTACAAATGCAAACAAAAAACAGGGAGTAATGCAATTGACTGAGCTAGTTCATGTTCTTAATAATAAAACAACACAAGTATAAATCCAACATATATGTAAAACAATACTTAGGTAATAAAGTATATAGGCATTTTTGTGGTGGCAGAAAAACAAAAGTTTAAATACAATAATACATAAAAACAATATTGAAGTACTAAAGCATAAAAATATTTTGCAGATGGAACAGTAGCACAATGCACCTAGTGTGGTGGTGTACCCACAAATCCCTGCTAACTACTATACTAACTCCAAGTTCACAGTACCTTGAAGATAGATACACAACTATTCCCCCCTTTACTCCAATGTACTGTGCCCTGGAACAGGTGTATTTAATTGGGATTATAATATACAGGTGGTACAGCTTCTGCGGAAACATAGCTTTATTTACTTTCTTCTTTAATGGGTAGCATTGCGTATTTAGAACTGCATTGTGCAATGTCATATTTTCACAAAATAATGCATGTTTAAGCACTGTACATCACAGACATCCATAATTAAACTATTTTTGCATTATAGTAAGTAAATCTGCTGATTATCTTTTACTTGCTTGAGGTTCAACTCTTTGCGGCTCATTTGCTCACAGAAGAACACTCTGAGATACAAAAATACATAAGCGGTAGCTATAAATATCTTTTTCTGCATTTGCACAACCTCAGCGGCAGTATGTTTACAGCTTGAGTGTGAGGGGGATACAGTTTCCACCTCAATGATGCAGGGGGCTTGTCTCCTCCCCTGCAAGAAAAAACATTTAAAAATGTGTTGCCAGCCATGATTATACTTTCACTCAAGCAGTTTGCATTTGGGATAATGAAGTGGACCCAAATCGGTTTTGTTTCTAGTAACATTTTTTTTCATTAGTTCTTATACTGTAACAGAAATCTAGACCATGGCTGATGCATCTAAATTCTAGTTACACAGCACAAGATGTGTTTCATTCTTTTTAGTCATGGCAGAAAAAGAGCTACCCATTTTTAAAATCAGTGAACTAGATATACTGATTAATTTCTTCTTAAAATCAGTGAACTAAATGAACTGATGAACTTAGAAAAGCAGTTTAGGAATAAATTCACATTATTTTCCATGATTATATATTAATCTAAATGCTACTGACATGGTACCTTTCTGTGTTTAAAGCACTGATTTATTGATATATATACCCATCAAGTTACTGCAGAATAGTCAAGAATATTCCTGGAGGAATATGCATTTGCTAAATGTTTTTTTAGCAGTGACTGTGAAGCAAGTGTATAGTTCTGAAAAATATTTTAAACTCTGTGTTGCAATGGCTTGATGAGCATATTTTTAAGTTTTACTGAATGTTTACCTGCAAGAGTTCCTTTAAAACAATTACAATGAATTTGGTAGCAATATGTAGAAGAATGTTTACTGTAAGACTACATTATACCATGCACTCCACCACTAAGTAGCTTCTCTGATTTCAACTGAACATACTAAGGGTGAGATTCAGAGATCTGGTCTGCAATTTTTAGGGTCAATGTACAAAAAAGAAAGCAAAGACTGACCTATTACCATATTAGAGGCAATGCACATTTAGAATGCAGAAGCAAAATCTTACTTCTCACTAAAACATATCTCTCAGCTGTTCCTGATTTTCAGGGACACCCCTGATTTTGACTAAAATTTTAGCTCTCTCTCTCTTAATCCCTCCTAAAACTGGTGAATGTTGAGAAAAGTTGAATTAAACTTGATATATAATGACAATAATTAGAGTTACTGACTTCTTTTCCTTCATAAAATGTATATTAATTCAAATTATCTTATTCTATCTATGTCTCAAGTTCATTTTATTTTTTATTTTTTCTTTGTTAAGTCCCACTTTATTTTTTCTTTGTAAGTCCCACTAGGGTAATGGCCTCTTTTCAGGGGAAACCCAAGCTGGAATTTGTACTACTAGGGAACATTTCATCAGACCATAGAGGAACTTCCCCTACTACTTTTGGTAGGTGCTGTGAGATATTTTACATCCACTTGAGCTTCTACCAACTCAAGCAGATGGGACCTTGGTTAAATGTCTCATCCAAAGGGTAACAAAAGTATTAACACTTTAAAAGTATTGCAGATATTTCTGGATTTGTCTCTGATTCTATTGATATTTGCCCCTGATTTGTTGAGAGCTATTCACTAAATGAGTAGCTGGTATGCAGTAAATATGAAAATCAGGTATAGCTCTAGACTGTGTATCAAAAGTGCCCAATGAAACAACATTACATCTCAGATGCAGAGGTGCACTGACAGGACACACACGCGCACACAAACACACACACACACACACACACACACACACACACAAGCACGCCCATAATAAGGTACACAAATTGGTATGTGATCCCAGCAAGTCTTAAATATTCAAATTACTTCTAAAACAGGAGCAGATTTATTCAAAATACAAATAGCAAGTGCTTTTTTAAGCTAAGCAAAGTAATGTCAACAGACTGCTGAAATTCCTTCATGTAGTTAGAACAAAGCAATGCATCTGATATTTTCAATAAATTTGCCTGTGTTTCAGACATGTTTCAAACTATTTTTATTTAATGTTTTTATTTTTTAAATTTTTACGTGAAGCCTATGTCTCTGAGTGAGTTTTTCTTTATTTCTTGTAAGTCCTAATTATTAGCATTACGCAGCAGAGTCCACACACGCACGTATGCACATACACACACAGCATACTAATCACATCTGGCTTCCAGCATATCACAGATATATAGCTGCAGCTGCAACACTATGAAGATCTGATATGCAACAGCATAAACAAAAAAAAATATATATATCCTCAGTTCTCAGTCATCTTTACTGCAATACGCAGATGACTCTACAATCATCACCACAGTCAACTCTCCCTCTAAGCTCTTCTTAGTTGCTCAGGCATCTTTTAACTTAGTTGAAACATGACTCTCCAACAACCAGCTCATCTTTAACCCTAAAAAAAAAAAAGCTGTTACTCTTCCTATCTAAAAGGTTCAACGATATTAAACCCTCCTTCTCCATACAGTCCCTTTATAACTCTCCCATTCAGGTAGAATCCAGCACTAAGCTCTTAGGCATAACCATCGACAATCAGCTTAAATTTGACTTGCATGTTAATAACTGCATCAAAAAGACTCATTCAAAACTAGGGCTCCTTTACTGTAACAAGAAACTCCTTACCTCTGAAGCCAACATTACTTTCTCTCTGACCTACCTTCTACCCAGTCTAATGTACAGTTCTCAAATTCTCACAAATCTTAACTCAGCACTTCTGACCAAACTCAAATCTACCTACAACAAGGTAGCTAGATTTGCTGCACAACAAACCTACAAATCCCATCACTGTCTCTCTCTAAAACACCTAAACTGGCTTGAATTACCCCACCAGCTTCTTCTCTCTCTGCTCCAGATCATCCATTCTATCCTATACCAGCCTTCCTACTGACCAGCACTATCCCCTCGCATCTCACATTATTCTCCCTCCAGACCTCTCCGAAGCTCTAACCAAGACCTACTACAAATCTACAAGCCCAAGTCTAAATTCGGACACAACATGTACAGCTATCACCCCACTATTGCCTGGAATGGGCTCCCACTAGAAATCAGGACCCTTATACATCCTAAACAATTTAAGACAGCCACCAAAGAGCACTTTAAAAGTTACTGGTCCTGCCACTGCACTCTCCCTCCTTAATCATCTCCTACTTCTCATACCTTAATCTACTTTCTTCCCTTAACTCACTCTTCTCACTAGCTCTCTCTAATCTTCCTTGACTACTCTTAATACTGTCTTCTAAAATCTATTAAGCAAAAAGTCTCAGAGAAACATTCTATTGTAACTGTCTTTCCTTCATGCATGCATCATGTTTATGATAAAACTGGGTTTTTGTAACAGCTTACCCCCAAAACTATATTCATCTTAATGACATATTTCTTTTTATACATCTTGTAAATAGTTTTGCTGTACTCCTGATTATTGACACTGTATAACATTGTATTACTACTTAATGCCTTGTAATAATCCTGTAACATTGCTGTTTAATGCTAACTTATAATGAAAATTGTATAATATGTTGTAGCTTTTCTCCCCGGGCCTCTACTGAAAAAGGGCTCTTCAGTTCAATCAGACAATCCCAGTCAACAAATGTAAATAAATAATAACTAATACATACAAAACACACACACACACACACACACACACACACACACACACACATATATATATGTATATTTATGATTATAGTTCATAACAGCGAACATTCAAAAGACAGAACTTACTTTTTTCACTACTTTACCAGCTTAAAATATTGAAGTCTCTTAATACTGTCTGCTGTGCATGCAAGATCATTCATGTGGGCATTCAGTTTTTCATTAGTTAATCATATATCTATATTTATCTATCTTTCTCTCTCTCTCTCTCTCTATATATATATATATATATATATATATATATATATATATATATATATATATATACATATATATATATATATATATATATATATATATATATATATACAAACACACACACACACACACACACACACACACACACACATAGGAATCCTTAATGTAGTTGACTGTCATTAAAGTTGGTATCTTGTTTTGTCGCGGCACTTTGGTTAACAAAACAAATGGTTAACTATTTTGCAAGATCACCACATTATCAGGATTGGCTAATATTCATGGAGCATGTGCAATAATGTGTGAAAGTTTTTTTTTTTTTTTTTTGGGAATTTAAATTACTTAAAGCACACCCACATATATACAGACACACACACACACACACACACACACACACACACACACACACACACACACACACACACACACACACACACACACACACAAGTATAGTGTAGACAAAACCATATAGAACTAAAGAAGTGCCATTGCACTTCATGTATTTGTTTTATTTTATTTATTTAATTTATTATATTTACCTTTTTAAATATTTGTATTTTTACAAGGTAAGTGGGCTGTTCCCCCAACCCAGCCACTGGGGATGCACAAGCCAGTGCATTTCTTCGTGCCAGTCCCAAACCCAGATAAACGGGGAGGGTTACGTCAGGAAGGACATCCGGTGTAAAACCTTTGCCAAATAACATATGCGGACAACAATACAGATTTCCATACCGGATTGGTCGAGGCCCGGGTTAACAATGACCGCCACCAGTACTGTTAGCCAACAGGGTGCTGGCGGAAATTGGTGTACTGGTGGCCAAAGGAGAAGAAGAGGGGGAAAGCATGCCCGAAAGCAGAAAGAGTGGAGGAAGGTTAGGAGTGTAGTAGTGAGGGTAGGAACTTTGAATGTTGGCAGTATGACTGTTATAGGGAGAGAGCTAGCTGATATGATGGAGAGAAGGAAGGTTGATATATTGTGTGTGCAAGAGACCAGATGGAAGGGGAGTAAGGCCAGATGTATAGAAGGTGGGTTCAAACTGTTCTATCATGGTGTGAATGGGAGGAGAAATAGGGTAGGGGTTATCCTGAAGGAACAGTATGCTAAGAGTGTTTTGGAGGTGAAAAGAGTGTCGGACAGAGTAATGTTTATGAAGCTGGAAACTGATGATGTAATGATGAATGTTGTTAGTGGATACACTCCGCAAGTTGGGTGTGCGATGGATGAGAAAGAAAAAATTTTGGAGTGAGTTGGATGAAGTGGTGGTGAGTGTACCCATGGGTGAGAGACTGGTGATTGGAGCGGATTTCAATGGGCATGTTGGGGAAGGGAAAAAAGGGGATGAGGAAGTGATGGGCAGACATGGTGCTAAGGAGAGGAATGCAGAAGGTCAGATGGTAGTGGATTTTGTGAAAAGGATCGACATGGCTGTGGTGAATACGTATTTTAAGAAGAGGGAGGAGTATAGGGTGACGTACAAGAGTGGAGGAAGATGCACACAGGTGGATTATATCCTATGCAGGAGGGACAGTTTGAAGGAGATTGGAGACTGCAAAGTGGTGACAGGGGAAAGTGTAGTTAGGCAGCATAGAATGATGATCTGTAGGATGACATTAGTGATCAAGAAGAGGAAGACAAATGTGAGAGCAGTGCCAAGGATTAAATGGTGGAAGTTGAAAAAGGGTGATTGTGAGGTGGAGTTCAGGGAAGAGTTAAAACAGGCACTGGGAGGCAGTGAAAAGTTACAAAATAGCTGGGTAACTACAGCAGAGATGGTAAGGGAGACAGCTAGAAAGGTACTTGGTGTGACATCTGGACAGAGGAAGGAGGACAAGGAGACCTGGGGGTGGAATGAGGAAGTACAGGAGAGTATACAGAGGAAGAGGCTGGCGAAGAAGAAGTGGGATTGTCAAAGAGATGAAGAAAGTAGACAGGAGTATAAGGAGATGAGGATCATGGCAAAGAGAGAGGTGTCAAAGGCTAAGGATAAGGCATATGGAGAGTTGTATGAAAGGTTGGACACTAAAGAGGGAGAAAAGGACCTGTACCAATTGGCTAGACAGACCAAACTGGGAAAGATGTGCAGCAGGTAAGGGTAATAAAGGATAGTGAGGGAAAGATACTCACAAGTGAGGAGAGTGTGTTGAGCAGATGGAAAGAGTACATTGAGGGGCTGATGAATGAAGAGAATGAGAGAGAGAGAAGGTTGGATGATGTGGAGATAGTGAAATCAGGAAGTGAAACAGATTAGCAAGGAGGAAGTACGGACAGCTATGAAGAGGATGAAGAATGGAAAGGCTGTTGGTCCAGATGACATACCAGTGGAAGCATGGAGGTGCTTAGGAGAAATGGCAGTGAAGTTTTTAACCAGATTGTTTAATGAAACATTGGAAAGTAAGAGGATGCCTGAGGAGTGGAGAAAAAGTGTTTTAGTACCCACTTTTAAAAATAAGAGTGATGTGCAGAGCTGTAGTAACTACAGAGGGATAAAACTGATCAGTCACAGCTTGAAGTTATGGTAAATAGTTATAGAAGCTAGGTTAAGAAGGGAGGTGATAATTAGTGATCAGCAGTATGGTTTCATGCTGGGAAGGAGCACTACAGATGCGATGTTTGCTCTGAGAGGGTTGATGGAGAAATATAGAGAAGGTCAGAAGGAGTTGCATTGTGTCTTTGTGGACTTGGAAAAAGCATATGATAGAGTGCCTAGAGAGGAGTTGTGGTATTATATGAGGAAGTCAGGAGTGGCAGAGAAGTATGTAAGAGTGGTACAGGATATGTATGAAGGTAGTATGACAGTGGTGAAGTCTGCAGTGGAAGTGACAGATGCGTTTAAGGTGGAGGTGGGATTACATCAAGGATCAGCTCTGAGCCCTTTCTTATTTGTAATGGCAATGGACAGGTTGACAGACGAGATCAGACAAGAGGCCCCATGAACTAAGATGTTTGCAGATGACATTCTGATCTGTAGTGAGAGTAGGGACCAGGTTGAGGAGACCCTGGAGAGGTGGAGATATGCTCTAGAGAGGACAGGAATGAAGGTCAGCAGGACTAAGACAGAATATGTGTGTGTGAATGAGAGGGAGGATAGAAGAATGGTGAGGATGCAGGGAGTAGAGTTGGATAAGTTTAAGTACTTGGGATCAACAGTTCAGAGTAATGGTGAGTGTGGAAGAGAGGTGAAGAAGAAAGTACAGGCAGGGTGGAATGGGTGGAGAAGAGTGTCAGGGGTGATTTGCAACAGATGGGTACCAGTACGAGTGAAAGGGAAGGTCTGCAAGAGGGTAGTGAGACCAGCTATGTTGTATGGGTTGGAGATGGTGGCACTGACAAAAATGCAGGAGTCAGAGCTGGAAGTGGCAGAGTTAAAGATGTTAAAATTTGCACTGGGTGTGACAAGGATAGACAGGATTAGGAATCAGTATATTAGAGGGTCAGCTCAGGTTGGATGGTTTGGAGACAAAGTCAGAGAGGTGAGATTGCATTGGTTTGGACATGTGCTGAGGAGGGATGCTGGGTATATTGGGAAAAGGATGCTAAGGATGGAGCTTGCCATGTAAGAGGAAAAGAGGAAGGCCTAAGATAAGGTTTATGGATGTGGTGAGAGAGGACATGCCGGTGGTTGGTGTGACACAGCAATATGCAGAGGATAGGAAGAAATGGAAACAGATGATCTGCTGTGGCGACCCCTAACGGGAACAGCCGAAAGAGAAGAAGAAGAAGCGAGCTGTTCCCCCAGGCCTATTTTACCTGCAACCCAAACTCACTAAGGAGCACATACAGAATTAAGGACAAGAGTACACCCCTCCAGCCATATAATAAGTGAAGTAATCAGACAAAGAGTGGAAAGGAACGAGTGCATTAATATGCACCCTGGACCAGATTTCAAATAAATGTGAAACACTGAAGCTTTAGGAGACAAAGGCCCTAGTCATAGTCCAAGAGTGCAGCACTAAAGAAGTGCAGGTTTCATTTAGTACTTGAACCTAGTCTCTTATCTGGTGGATCTAGGTTTGAGTCTAAGTCAAAGAAAGTACATCTCTACTGCTGCGGTCCCAGACTTTGACATGGAATTTAACTTCTCTAACTGATATAGCAGTCCATCTGAGTATGGGTTCATTAAGCATGCTGATGCACTGTCCCTGTCCTTTTCCCTCCCTGACATATACTGCATATAAATATATGGAACTCGTGATGGACTGGTGTATAATGCAGGCAAATTTTATACTGCCAGCTTAGGTAACATGTTTTGAGATGACTGGAGGAGCCATAGGTTATGAATAGGGTTCCCTACCCCTACAGTATAACATGGTTCAGTGGGGAGGTGGTATAAAACCCAGATATCCAAGTTAACAAAAGTAATTTATGTGGATGGTAAGAGCCAGGACCAGCTATTATGACATTTGCAATAATAGAGGTGCTCAGGTGCCCCCATTTGAACTTGTGTATGGCAGGCATCCCAGAGTCTTGACTGAAACTGCGAAAGAGTCCTGGGAATGAGACGAGACACAATTTACAAGTGTAATACAGCATTATATTAGTTTGCAGTATATACCGAAAAAAGAAGTTATGTAATCATCTGAGTAGCTGCAATTCATTTATCTTCAACCTGTGGGATACGGATCCGTATCGGATCCAACACGGCCACATATCCAGCATCTGATTCGAGCTCCTCCCCTTACCCATAATGCCCCCCCCATCTCCTTCCTCCCTTCAGATCGAGTTTGCTGCCCAACACATAACACACACTTGACCCAAGACCTTACCAGTACTGGCAACCCAAAATTCCTGAGCCAAGCAGGACAAAGGGCATTCCTGAGATGTTAATCAATCTTCATATATATATATATATATATATATATATATATATATATATATACATATATATATATATATATATATATATATATATATATATATATATATATATATATATATATATATATATATATATATATATATATATATATATATATATATATATATATATATATATATATATATATATATATATATATATATAGAGCCAAGACAATAGTGACAAGGTCAGGGAAGGAGGGGGGATGGTTGAAGACAAATAAAGTGCAACCACTCAGATGGAACATTATGGTGAGTACATAACGTCTTTATCTGAAGTAGTTGACTTAATTTGATCTTCAACCTGTGGGACAGAGTCCCCAGCTACTATACACCTAGGAGGCCCTCATGGAAGGATATTTTGGAGCATGGCGGAGCCAAAAGATGCCCTGTTGCTGGATATGATGTCCAATTTATAATGAGAAATTAAGGTATGAGATGAGGACCAAGCAGCTGCAGAACAGATATCATCCAGTGACGCCCTGGACCAAAAAGCTGCTGAAGTAGCCATAGATCTGGTAGAATGTACTTTTACCTGACCTGGTGGGGAAATTCTCCTGACAGAGTACACCCGAATAATGTATTGGGAAATCCAACGTGCAATCGTAACCTTGGAGATCGGTTTCCTAAAAAGGGTTTTGAGTAAGAAATGAACAGCTGGTCAGATTTATGAAAAACTTTTGTCCTGTGCAAGTAGAACCATAATTGTCTATGCACATCCATCAAATGTCATTTATATTCTCCCTTATTTTGAAAATTTGGAAAAAAACTGGAAGATTGATTAATATTGGTTTCTGATGCTACCTTGGGAAGAAAAGATGGGTTAGTACGCAAGACACACTATCCTTATGAAAAATCATATAAGGAACCTTGATCTGATCGACAGTGCTTGAAGTTCTGATACTCACCTAGCAGAAGTAATGGGAACTAAAAAGGCAGTCTTCCAAGATAGATACTGCAAATCATCCAAAGCTACAGGTTCAAAAGGAGGAGAGACTAAAGCCTGAAGCACTAAAGTAAGGTCCCATGGAGCTGTAGGATCCTTCACTGGGGGTATCTGAAAAAAGATACCCTTGAGGAAGGTCGTCATGTTTTCCCCCACATGAAAATTGGAAATTGCAGCCAGTTGGAGTTTGACAGTGGAGGAACTGGCACCTTGCTGGAAAATCCCAGCCAAAAATTCCAATACCGCAGACACTGGAGCAGTAAAGGGATCCAATGCATGCTGCGAGGCCCATATTTTATTTTATTTATTTTTTATTTTACATTTGTTGACCGGGAATGTCTAACTGAGCCGAAGCCCTTTTTCAGTAGAGTCCCGGGGAGAAAAACTCCAGTATTTTACAGATTACATTTAGTCATTATACAAATATTGTACAAAAGGTTGGTACAAATATGGAAAAACATTTCCACTTGCTACTGTATACCCTTCTAGTAGAAGACTTGTGAGCTGCCACCAAAATGGTTTTAACAGGAGAAGATATACCAGGAGTCCTAATAATCATGGGAACTGGAGCAGCCAAGCTGTGAGCTTCAAACTGTCCAGGTCTGGGTGAGGAATCCCTGAGGGATGAGAAATGAGATCCTGAACTGGATCCAATGTCCATGGTGGAACTACTAGATGAGACCATAGAGAGGGAAATCAGACTTGGTGAGGCCAGAATGGGGCAATGAGGATCAGAAAGCTCCCCAGTCTGTGAGCTTTCCAAAGAAACTTTGATATCAAGGGCAGAGGAGGATCGGCATAAAGACTACTGGGAGGCCAAGCATGAATCAGAGTGTCTCTGGGGGCTTCCCCTTGAGGGGGGTTCAGAGCAAAGAACTCGCTGAATTTCTCATTGGAAGGAGATGCGAACAGATCGCATCAAGGACGACCCCACTTTAGAAAGATCTTCTCCACCACTGAAGGATTCAGAGACCACTCATAAGGCATCAGGATAGATCTGCTGATCCTGTCCTCTAGAATGTTGGACCATCCAAGAATGTGCGTTGCCACCAGAAAATGGCCGGTGGAGATTGCCCATTCCCATAATGTCATGGTGTCGCAACAAAGCGGATAAGACCTGGTTCCCTCCTGTTTGTTGATGTACCAGACCACCGACATGTTGTCTGTCTGGATAGCAACCATCCCTAGAGGAAGATGGGCATGAAGAGCCTGCAACACAAGAAGCACCTCTCTCATCTCCAGGATGTTGCTATGCAAATTGGTCTCATAAGAAGACCACATGCCTTGAACTGTCCTTCCCGAGCAGTACTCCCCCACCTAGCTGGGAGGTGTCCGTGGTCACTGCGGTCTTGGGAAATGATGGGAGAAAGGAACATCTCCTGACTAGATCTGGGGAATGAATCCACCACCAAAGAGAGTCCCTGCACACTCAGGAGATTCGAACAGGATGAGACAATGGCAGATCTAATAAGGACCACTGAACGGCAAGGGTCAGCTTAAGAATCCACATGTAAAGACGCGCTAAGGGTAGCAGGTTGATCATGGCCACCATAGACCCCAACACCCTCAATGCCGCTTCTGCTATCGGAGATTGGACTTGAAGGACGTAAAGAAGGTGCATCTTTAGGCTGTGAATCCTGTCTGAGGTAAGGAAAACATTTGTCTGGATAGTGTCTAACCAAGCCCCAGTGAAGTCTAAGATCTGAGCAGGGGTTAGTGATGACTTGTTGAGATTGATGGTGAAGCTCAGCCTCTGTGCTTGTGAGAGGAAATGATCCCTGGCTTGGCAAAGCTGATTCTTGGCAGGGGCAGCAAGGAGCCAATCGTCCAGGTAAGGGAAGACCTGAATACCCTGAGGCCTCAGGTGACCTGCTACTACTGTCATCACCTTGGTGAACACCCTGGAGTCTGTGGTAAGACCAAAGGGAAGGGCTCTGAACTGATAATGACTGGCTCCTAGCCGGAAGCAGAGAAACCTCAGAGAGTGTCTGTCCATCTTTATATGGTCGTACGTGTCCTGGAGGTCGACTGAGCGCATCCAGTCATTCTCCTGCAGGTAGGGCAGGATGGATTGAAGTGTGACCATCCGGAATTTCGCTTTGGCCACTGACAGGTTCAAGGTGGAAAGATCCAAAATGGGTCTTAGGTCCCCCATTTTGTTTGGCACTAAAAAGAACCTGGAATAAATGCCTGATCCAGATTGGTCATGGGGGACAGGTTAGATGACTTGTTTTACTAGCAGCTTTTCTATTTCTAGTGCTGCTTCTTCCCTTTGCGCTGGTGGGATGTCTGGGAGGTGTTTGAGTGGATGGTGTGGTTCAAAGAATGGGACTGAATAGGTTCATAGGTAGGTACTAGGCTATTGGCCCAAGGGCCTAAGCAAGCCTAGCCAACAAGGTTGTCTGGCTTACGCCACTCAAGAAAGTTACTTTCCTGTGCCCCTGTCAAGCAGAGCCACAGAAATGATCCCTGGGGTGTATTTCCTATTTCCCATCCACCTATCAAGATTTTTCTTGAAGAGTGCTAATGAGGAACTTTGCTTGATATAGATGGGTAGCTTGTTCCAGGGTATGGGAAGTCTCTGGGACAGGAATCTATCCCTCCAGCATGCCCTGTTTATTGTGGTGACAAGGTTTAGGTCCCTAGAGCTTGTAGCTTGGAGGGATTGAGATATCTTTAGGTGTACCATGTCCAACATCTCTGGGTTTGACATAGCTTTATATGTTAGGCAGAGACCACCTCGGAGTAGGCAATATGCTACAGAGTAAAGCTGGAGTTTTTTGAGATGGTCAGTGCAGGGCATCTGTTTGAGGCCAGTAATCCTCTTTGTGAGGTACTTCTGTGGTCTTTCCGGCTGCTGCAGATGTCTTGTGAGGTACATTCCAAAAGGGGTGTTGTACTCTATAATGGGTCTAATGAGTGTTGAATAGAGGGAAACAATGACCTCTTTTTTCCTAGATGAGAACCCTTTTGTGATGAGGTGTGCCACGTAGAAGGATTTCCTGACTACTGCGGCAATGTGGTTATCAAAGGCGAGACTACTGTTCGCCTGGGTCCCCAGGTCTCTTATCATACATCTGGCATTAAGTAGACTGACACCTATGTGGTAGTTCATGGGTACAGAGTTTTTACCAAAGGGGATGACAAGGCACTTTTTGGCATTGAGCTTGACGGCATGGCTCTGACACCAGGCATCTGTCTCAGTGAGGCACTTCTGTAGGATGTCCAAATCATTTGGGGACACAATTATGGCTCCTAGTTTGCAGTCATCCGTGAACTTCATTAGCCAAAGGCCTTCTGTGTTAGCCTGTACTTCAGAGAAGTAGATACCAAACAGGAGAGGTCCCAGGACTGAACCCTGTGGTACTCCACTTGTCACTGGTTTGAAGTCAGATTTGGAGTCTGCAACTTTTACAGTGTGGGTTCTGTCAGTAAGCCAATTGGCAACCCATCTTGTTTCGTAGGGATTTATACCTAGTTTAGTGAGTTTAGCTATAATTCTAGAATGGGGGATGGTGTTGAAAGCCTTGGAGAGGTCAAGATAGGCTGTGTGAACCACCTTACCCCTGTCTACAGCTTTGGTGACTGCCTCAAAGAAGGTTCAGGAGGCATGATCTGCCTTTCACAAACCCAAACTGGGTGGGGTCCAGAGTTTGGAGGTTACCAATGTCTTTGTTGTTTATGAGTTCCATGATGACACATTCCATGGCCTTACAGACCAGGCTTGTCGGGCTAATACAGCGCTAGTTCCCAGGATCAGTGGTGGCTCCCCCTTTGTAAAGTGGGATAACTGTTGCTGTGTGCCATTCAGTGGGCACAAAGCCTGATGTGAGACTATGATTGAACATGGTGCTTAGGTGGGGAGCCAGTTTGTTCTGAAGTTCGTGTAAAATGCAGCCTGGGATGTTATCTGGTCCCATGGATGCTGTGTTTTTAGCTTTAGAGAGTGCAGCTTTTACCTGCATAGTTGTGATTACAGGGACTCTGCATTCTTCCTGTATAGTTATGGGCCCTTTAGGGGGTGAGAGGGGGTAAAGTAAGCACTGAACCTATCTGCCAGGGCATTGGCAATATCAGTTGTTTCTGTAATTTTCATGCCGTTGTGCTGTAACTCAGAGCAGATCTGGGTGTTGCCATTGAGATTCTTGCCATAGCTATAGAATGCTTTGTTGGCTGTCCCTAGAATCAGTGGCGTTTTGTTTTCATAGCTATCTTTGGAGGATCTTATAAGGAATCTCAGTTTCTTACTGAGGCTGACCAGGGAACTCCTCCACTCATGGGATTTTACTTTCTTTTGCAACAGTTTCTTCCTTTTGTTGTAGAATTTGTTTATGGCAGGGGACCACCAGATTGGCTTCCTTTTTTTGGAGGATAGTGTCTTGGTTCTGTTTGGGATAGCACAATCCATGCACTCATGTACGTGCTTATAGAGTGCAGCTGTGTAGGATTCAGCAGTTGTAACTGCATTGTCCATCTGCATGGGTGTCATGAAGTTCACCACTTCTGTCTTAAGAAGCATGAAGTTGGCTTTGGAGAAATTTTTTACCATGATTTCCTTAATGGGGGATGGGTGGCGGGATGTGGATGGGTGATTAGCTTATGGTCGGATCTGAACAACGAGGAGTTGACTTCAGGTGTGGAACACCGGTCACTCATGTTGATAATGACCAGGTCTAGGATATTGTTGACCCTGGTGGGGGTGTGGATAAGTTGATCCAGGGCATTGGAATTTATGAATTCCAAAAAGCGTTGAGCGAAGGAGTTGGTACATGAGTAGTTTTCACAGTTAATGGTGGGGTAGTTGAAACTGCCCATTATTAGGGTGTTTGGTTGAACCCTAATATTTTCCAGTATATCAAGAAAAGAGGAGTGGGAATCCTGGGGCATGGTGGGGGATCTGTAGCAAGCTGCAATTTGGATTGCAGTTTTGTTCAGAGTTAGTTGCACTTGGATATCCTCGGAAGCATTATGCTGAGCAACTAGCCTGGAGGTGTGGATATCCTTAATGAATATGGACACACCTCCGCCTTTGGTGTTCTGGTCCAGGTTAGGTGGCCGAAAAGTGTGGTATGAGTTATAGCCTGGTAATGCAGGGGTGCTCTCTGGAGCCTTGAACCAGGTCACAGTCACTGCACAGATATCAATGTTCTCCATTTTAAGGAGTTCCTCGAGGCAGTGCATTTTGAGATTTAGACTTCTAGCATTGAGTAGCATTACCCTCAGTTTTTGCTTGCCTGTTCCTGTTACGGTGGTGAATTTGTCATTTGAACCTTGCCTAAAAAAGGCACAACAGGGGCAGCAAGAGCCTTAGCCAGTATCCAGAATCCCAGGTGTGACAGGTGCAGGCCATCTCTGGCAAAGTATCGTGGTCTGTTGACCATGTCATCCCAGGCAGAGATATACTGGATCCCCTTAGAATGACACCAGAAGCTTAGCCAATTGTTGAAGTCAATCATTTTGTCCTTGTACTGCGGTATCATTCTGGATGATGGCAGGATGCTACTCAGGGCTAGGGTCATACCTGCCTGGGCTACAAGATCAGAGAGCTCTTCCATGTCTCTTTTCATGTAGTCCAGGGAGGTACATCTTAGGTCATTCTCACCAACATGGACAATGACAGAGTCATATTTGTACTTGTTGTGGAGTGACGTGGAGTGTGTGGCAGTTCCTGGCACCCGACAGTCAGCTGACAGTAACCTTCTCCTTGTTTAGCCTGGTGAGTGGAACATCAGTGTGCCTGACTATACAGTCACCTATGACTAGTGTGTTGGCTACGTTGTTTTGCCTTATGGGCTGTGGTTGAGTCTGTGGGCTATGTGTCATTTGGGTTTGTTGGGGGGTGGAGGTTGCTTGCATTTCTGCTTTGAAGGTCTCTGTTGCTTGAGCAGATTATTATTGAGAGCCTCTGCAAATGTTTTTGTGTTTCTATGTGTGGATTTTGGTGGTGTAGGTTTAGTGGGACTATGTGATGAGTGTGGTGTGGTGCAAGTGTTTGCTTCTCCTCTTGACTGTCAAGTTCAGTCTTGATTGGAGAGAGCTTTACCTCCAGTTTGGCTAGATAAGTGCATCTCTCACAGGTTGTGGTGTTGGGTGGTAGGAGGAGAGGGTTGTCTGTGTACATGAAGTAACTGCTACATTGCCCAGATTCATCAGATAGGAGAGAACACTGGGGGTTGACACTTGGACATGCCTGAATAAAAAAACTACTTTACTCTGGACAAGTGAGGAAAGTGAGTATAAGAGCTGTTTTTCTCTAAGCAAGTGAAGAAAGTAAGTACAAAAACTGTTTTCCTCTAGGTAAAGAGGAAGGTTGAGTGCTGTAGTAATTTGTAGCTTATTTAGTGCTAACAAGTTCTGAACAAATGCTGAGCACGAATAAGCAAATTCAAGTGCTAGAACTAAGAATCTGTATCTGGATCTTGAGGTAGATAGGCTACCTAGTCCTAATCACTCCCACTGATAAGCTAGAATGCTTCCCTCCAACACAGAAAGGCTTGGGGGGCTCAGAAGTTTAAAAACAGTCCTGGATACAGCAAATCCGTATCTGGACTAGACTAGTTACAGAAAAGGTGGGAAACAAGCGCAAACATGGGCTTTTAAACCACAAAGTTGAAAGAGATGGAAAAACTGCCCAAACGGCCAATAAACTACAATTTCTGGGCCAGAAACCACTCTTGTGGTAGATAGGCTACCTAGTGCTTACCACTCCCACTGATAAGCTAGAAGGCTTTCCACCAACACAGAAAGGCTTGGGGGGGGCTCAGAAGCTTACAAGCAGTCCTGGATACAGCAAATCTATATGTGGACTAGACTAGTTACAAGAAAGGTGGGAAACAGGCGCAAACGCGGGCTTTTAAACCAGAAGGTTGAAAGAGATGGAAAAACTGCCAAACGGCCAATAAACTACAATTTCTGGGCCAGAAACCACTCTTGTCTTAGATGGGCTACCTAGTGCTTACCACTCCCACTGATAAGCTAGAAGGCTTCCCTCCAACACAGAAAAGCTTTGGCCTCTGGATATGATCTGCAACACCCAGCGATCTGTTGTTATGGACTCCCATTCCGCTGGGTGTAATGATAACCGGCCCCCGACTGCCTCCAGAGAAGATCAGTGGGGCAGCCCTTCAGGGCTGCTGTGCGATTCCGTCCAAGAACGGTTCTCGAGACTCATATCATCTTGGACCTCCTCTGCCTCTGGGGCGGCATCTATCAAAACCCCCTCTGCCTCTGGGGGATGGTGATTCCTGAGTGTTCTGGGAAAACGCCTGTGACTTCCAGAACCACATCTTCTTGGCCCCTCGCTGATTTCTAGAAAAGTATCTTTGAAGGGGAGAGAAGTGGATCCCGATGGCAGACAGTGCCTTCCTGTCCTTCTCACTCTGGACCAAAGTCTCGCGTACCGACTTCCCAAGCAGGGAGGAACTGTCATATGTGGCACTGGTAAACAATGCCTTGAAGGGTTCCAAGAACTGACATAGCCAGAGCCAGGCATGTCATCTGATGGCAACACCTGTACCGGCTGCCCTAGCCGCTCCCTCAGTAGCATGGGAGAGGAGATGCATAGAGGTGTTAGTGACTGATTTCAGAGTGGCCATACGAGTGGAAAACATCTTATTGTCTCCCGCCGACATGGACTCAGGGGTTGAATCAGCGATCTCCTTCACTAGGTCTCGCTGCAGCCAAATCACTTGTGCCATGTAATTCAGTGTTTGTACTGAGAAGGTGGCTGAAGCATAGACCTGCTTCCCGAATCAATCCAATTCCCTTGACTCTCGGTCAGGATGATGGACCGAAGAGCTCTACTGAGCGAGCTTTTTCTTAGTGGCAGCTAGTACCACCATAGCATCAACCGGGGACCCTTTGTTCCAAAATGTCCTGTCTGAAGGTGGGCTAATGATTTTATCTGGGCACTTAGGGATAGGCTCCACTGTGTCCGGTTCCTTCCACACCCAAGATGTTATTAGATCTACTAAGGGATCATTGGGAGGGGACACCCAAGAAGTAGATGGGCCTGTGCCGAATGCCTCTAGGAACATTGATTCGTCTGAGGTTGGTTTTGGGGCAGATCACCCCCCCCCCCAGTGTAGGACTTCCATGATGTCTCCAAAGGAAACATCCTCGGGGGTGATTGGGGAGAATCTTCCCCTTCCTCCAAATCAGTATCTTTGGTGAGGGACTCCGGTGGGGAGTCCAAGTGCCTCCTCTTACATGTCCGTTTGCGAGGGATCTCTTCAGTGGGAATCTCTGGGGAGGACTCGTCAACATCCTGCTGCTCCCCCAAGGGAGCTTCCTGAGGCAATATGGGCACAGGCTGTCCCTGAGATGATAAGACGGTCAGTACCATACCTAAAACAGAGGGCTGAGTCCGAGTACGAGATGGTCAAGGCTCTCAATGACACAGAGAGAACCTTATCCACCACATCAACAGCTGAAGGAGAACAGACATCCTGAGAAGTGCCAGCTGGAGCCGTCCGCCTCTGACCCAACAGGGAGTCAGAGCAGAGACTCCAGGAGCTGAGATACCAAGGGGAATACTGTTTTCTGACAAACTCAGAGCCGACAGCACCCCCTCGGATCTGACCCCGAGGCTATGGCTCCTAGACCTCGGACCTGACCTGGTCAGATCCAACATGCTTAAGGCAATGGCCGGCATTGAGGGACAAGGTACCATCAACACCGACCCCGGGGGTCCTCAGATCGAAGGGCTCAAAAACTAAAGGCCTGATTGGAGAAGGAGTAATCGGAGTAAAGAAAGGCTGTGAGCTCCCCCCTCCAGAGTGACAGGGGACAGGCAAGACCCCATCTGAATTTGGGTGCGGATAAACCTCCACATCATCTTATCCATCTCCGCTTCACTGAGGCTCTGGGTGGAGTGGGAGGATGAAGCCACTGACACCGGTCTGGAGTGCCAGTAAGGGGAAGCCCGTATGGGTGACCGGATCCAGGATTCCTCCAGCTCCAGAGAGAACCTGGTAGAGTGGAGCCGGAGAGATCCAGATCTAGTTTCTGGCCTAACGTTCGGTGGCAGGCTGGCCAGAGCACAGCGGTCAGGAGACTGCTTCCTCAGACTGTCCTTCTTAGATTTCTCCCCTTCCCCAGACCTCTTGGTGGGAGTTTGAGTTCCAGAGACCTGGGAAGAGGTAGAAGTTGATGCTGCACCTATAGTGGGGGATGTAGGAACTACAGCCCCGAAGAGGGAAGTAGGCCCTTGAGGATGAGTTCATCCCTCCTGTCTTTCAGTGCCCTGTGAATAAACCCGACACAGATAAGACAGGAGGTTTGTACGTGGGCCTCCCCCAGACACACCACACACAGAATGTGGAAATCAGCTGGGGAGAGCTTATGGCCACACTCTGTGCACTTTCTGAAACCTACTTTAGGGGATTCAGCCATGTCCCTAAACAGGCCCAGAACACACACACACTCTCACTAAAGAAAAGGAAAGACAGAAAGAGAGAAAAGATTTTTTTTTTTTATTTCTGATGACTGCACAGGAGGGATAGATAGTAAAGCTAGTAAGAAAGTTAAAGAGGGAAGCAAAAAGCACAAAAGTACACTCACTAAACCCAAATGATTAGCCAAGAACTCGGACCACAATGCTTGCTTTTCCAGTGGCAAAAGAGATCTGAAGGGAGGAAGGAAACAGGGGGCATTATGGGTAAGGGGAGGAGCTTGGAGCTCGGATCAGATGCTGGATATACGGCCATGTCGGATCCAATACAAATCCATAACCCACAGGTTGAAGATCAAATGAAGTCAACTTGTTGTGGTTGTTGTTGTTGTGTGTTTCGGCTTATCCCGGTTAGGGGTCACCACAGCAGAACTCCGGTCTGCTAATGTCTGGCAGTGGATTTTTACGTGCCGAGTTACCAGCCCTGATGCACAACCTTCAATGAAGGCACGCCCATTCACGCATGCCTCCAAACAGAAGACGCTCTAGCTGAGAAACGAACGCAACAATGTCTTGCTGTGAGGCAACAACGCTACCACTTCTGATTAATGGATTGTATTATATAAGGTAATGGAGGCAGGTATTCAGAAAGTTAGCTCTTCAAGTAGGATGATCATAATGGCTTGAAAAGGGAATATGTCTGAAAATTCATGATTTCTGAAGCAGGATAGTCCATTTGGGTCGTATTGTGGATGTGACCAGATGTGAAAAGTAGCTAGAATGAAGGTTTAGCCAAGGCCTGCAGCTGTAAACTGTAACCTACAGCCTGTTCATTGAAACGAACATGGGGAACAAAGCTTGTATGGAATAAACTGGTAGCATTACCTCTAAAAAATGAGAATTGGCATCTAAGATATTGTATAAATAATGCAAATACCTCTAAGATTAATTGTGCAAAGCCAAAGTGTGGGCTCTTTCCATTTCATCTTTAAAAATAACCCTGTATTTTTATATATCTCTGCCTCCATTGTGGTTTTGTGTGTGTGTGTGTGTGTGTGTGTGTGTGTGTGTGTGTGTGTGTGTGTGTGTGTGTGTGTGTGTGTGTGTGTGTGTGTGTGTGTGTATACATATATAAGCATGATTTGTGTATATTATTTATTTATATAATCATTTATTTATTGATTCATCCTAACCTTGAGCCCTCAAAAGGAGATGGAATATCTAATATAAAGTGCAAATATTAAGAAATGTTGTTAGACTTATTAAATCATAAAAAAATCTACATTTTAATTAGATCACTGTAATAAAGGGAAATAAAACAAGTAAGACCTAATTCTCCCATATAATTTAATGGGAAAATATAATAAAAACTATTTCCCAGCTCCATGACAAAGAAAGATGGAGCCCTGACTAATTCTAACATGCGCCAAGTACCATTAGGGATGGGCACGGGAGGAGGGAGGGAGCAGCATATAGATCACCCATCCAGGGTGGAATGTGGCAGTTTGGTCTGCTGCACATCTGGATCCTGCTGCAGATAGAAGAATGGCATGAAGCACTGGGAGTGAGTACAGCCACGCAGCTGTTGCCAAGCTGCTATATCAGCAGTACTCTGAGGGAGGCATACCTTCCTGGAGAGGGTGAGTACAGGAACACACATGTTATCACAAACAAGGGAACACTGCATGATTACCTGTCTTAGCAACTGTGCATATTAGTGGGCTTAGAGCAATAAGTAAAACAATCCTGATGGCTGCCTAAATTATAAATCCTTTCAGTTGGCTCTCACCCTGATGAAGATGAGAGAAACTAATAACTTGTCAAATAAAACATTAAACATTCTCTCAAAATTCAATTCAACCATACAAAACCCAAAACATTAAATCCAACCCAAAGATGTAATATACAAAAATCATGCACTCTTTCCCATTTATTTCATTTAACTATATACTTAAAACAACAAACACAGAATTCCACAACCAGTTCAAAGATACAACATACAAATTATAGCACTAAAACCCTAAAACAAGAAGAAAAAAACTAAGAAAAATAATGCTTAAAAATGAAAACTCAGCCAAACAGAAAGAAGGAAAAAATGAATGGATCACTGAAAATGCAGAAATATACGCCACCACTTTATATCAGTATGTAAACAACTGCATAGATGCAGCTGTATCCCATAGGAAGAAGTGCAGGGCAAACCCATATGGTGGAACAATAATATTAACATGCTTTATAATAAAAGGATAAGAATTTCCACCAAAAGTAAGAAGAGTAATTCCCAGAATGTTAGAGCCCTTGTCCCTGAAATAAACAAACAACTCAGGAGCTTAATAAAATCCACCAAAGCCAAGTTTGAGGCTAAAATAGCTACCCAAGCCAAAGACAATCACAAGGCATTTTTTAGTTATGTTCATAATCTCAAACGCACAATGCAGCAATGCAGTGAGCCGATTATGAATAAAGTTAACTACACTGAGGCAGAAGATATAGCAAATCTACTGGCCAATAAATTGAGGTCTAACTTTCCCCCTCTCTCCCCTCCTTCTGCCCTCAAGATATACCTGAAACTGTCTCACCTCCAACTATCACATAAGACCAAGTCCTAAAAGTGTTATCAGAAGCTAAAAATACTGCATTAATGCATCCTGACAATATCCCTGAATGCATCTTAAATAGCATGAGGCACGATTTAGCCACACCCCTAACAACAATGTTCAATATCGGCCTCCATACAGATTTTGTACCAACCAAATGGAGAACAGCTACAGTCATTCACCTGCATAAGAGAGGACCTTCCACAGGCCCAGGCAATTACAGACTCATAAGTATGACCAGCCTTATATGCAAAGCCAAGGAACGACATCATAGACTTCATCAATCAGGATATAGGAAACCTCCAAACAAGTTTGGATTTGTGAAAGGCAGGCTGTGCTTAAGGTCATCAAAGCAATGGATGAAGGCAAAATGGTACACACCACATACCTTGACTTGGCTAAAGCTTTTGACACAATTCACCACTCAGGTGGAGTAGAAAAGATAAATAAACTGTGAGTAAACCCCTATGTCACTGACTGGATTGCCAACTGGCTCACAGCTAGGACAAAGATAAACAAAATAGGGGAAGTTACCTCCACAAAGAGACAAGTCACCAGGGGAGTACCCCAGAGTTCTGTGCTAGGACTTCCCCTGTTTGGTATCTACTTTTCTGAAGTAAAAGCTAAATCCAAAGGGCTATGGCTAACTAAGATTGCAGATGATTGCAAGCTAGACGCAGTCACTGTCTCCCCAAATGACTTAACCATCTTGCAGGGAGGTTTGTCTCAAATAAATAACTGATGCCAAAATCATGAACTGAAACTAAATGCCAAAAAATGCATTACAGCATCCTTTGGGAAGTCATCTACCCCAGGGAACTACCACATTGACAATACACCCCTAAGAGTTGACCCATCTGTTCAGGATTTAGGAACTTATGGGGACAGTGACCTAACTTTTGACCAGCATGTTTCTACTGTTGCAAGAAAGTTCTTCTATACTGCACATATTATAAATATAGGAACTGTATCTAGATTTAAGGATGCCATTGTCCCCCTTTACTCAGCCCTCATTAGGCCAGTTATTGAATATAATATCCCCTTAGGCATATATCTATCCAGACACATGCAACAACTGGAATGCCCATAGAGATACCTTACTTAAAGGATACATGGCTTAAACAACATGCTCTACATGGAACGACTCAAAGCCCTGTCACTATACTCGGTATCCTACCAACTGCTAAGAGGTGATCTGTATCTGGCATACAAAGTATCCTTCAACCCATTACAGGCATCAGAAATACTTGGTCTAGGGATCTAAATCTCTTCTACAACATCGACACAACAGTTTAAAAAGACAGTTATATCTCACAGAGGATACTGCTGCTGTGGAATAGGGCCCCCATCCACATAAAACAAAGTTCATCTATGGATGGGAAAAAGAAAATTTACCCCAGAACTGTTTTCTGTACTACCAATGGACACAGGCAGCTCCTAAAATGCTTTGTCCTGTGCATGGATCCCCACAAATTATCTATGGTATGATCCCAGTTATTCTCGTTCAGGGTAATATACAATTTCTGACCATAGGATGGGTAAGACAAATCTATAACCAAAAGGTATAGGTTATTTCAAGCACAAAAAAGGAAATTGGCTAGGATTATAACTGACCCACAAGGGCATCAATGGCTAAGCTTAAAATGGCCAACAAGGTCAGCCTGCATAGTACATATCTATAAACCTATAAACGCAAAAAACACAAAAATAAAACAAATACAGCAATATTACAATATACAGATAAAATACTGTACTAAAACATCAAACATAAGCTAAATATAAACAAAAGTTATGTCCTCACTGTAACAATAGAGCTGTGTTGTCTGTTTCCATCCTTTCCTCAAGCCACTTCCAAGCTTTGGATCTGGTGCTCAGGCTCCTCCCATACCCATAATCCCAGCAGATAGAACAAGCTACCATAGATTGAGTTTGCCCATCCAAAGAAAGTGCATTGTAAATTATAAAATATATTTGTAAGGTATATTAAAAGAGCATGTGAGTTAAATAGTGGTAAACTGTATAAGGAAAGAGAGGCAGAAAAAGACAATACCTTCAAGAGCCACAGCTAAGTCCGTTAGATCCCGCTTAGAATGAAATTAAATTGTTAACAGACTACACTGCCACCAAAACAAAATAAGGAGGGGTAAATTGGGAGGCAAGTTGCGGAAAGGATGAAAACAGACAGCATAGCTCTATCGTTATGGTGAGAACATAACTTTCATATCTGATGTTGTCTTTTCTGTATGATCCTCTATGCGTGGGACACAGTCCCCAGCTATTTTTGTACTCAGGAGGTCACAGAAGGACATTTAGGAGCACAGCTGAACCAAAGAGGCCCTACATCTGGACTGCATATCCAATTTGTAATGGGAGATGAATGTATGAACCTTGGACCAGGTAGCTGCAGCACTTATGCCATCAATAAGAACACTGTAGATGATGCCATGGATCTGGTAGAGTGTTCTTTCACAGTACAAGGGAGAGGAATTATTTTTTCTGGTAAACAAATAAGATGCACTGAGTCAAAAATCGAGAAAGATAGAATTTGAGAACATCTTTACCTAATTTAGCTTTGGAGAAGGAGAAAAATAACTAGCCAGAAGGTCTGAAGGCCATGGTGTAGATAAAAATGTAACAGACAATGAACATGCAGAGTATATTCATCCTTGAGATATCTAGAAAGAAAACTGGAACATTTATGGATTGATTAATGGATGATCCCAAAGCTACCTTGGAGAGGAAAGAAGGATCGGCTCTGAGTGATACTCATACTTCATCCTTATGAAAAATTAAGTGTGGAGGCTTTGAGGATAAGAAACCTGTATACTATTTCTGACAAACGCACACACCTGTACACACACACACACACACACACACACACACACACACACACACACACACACACACACACACACACACACACACACACACACACACAAACAATGTACTAAAATTAGATAACTTGTCTTTCATGCCACCAATATAAAGCTACCTTGGCTGTTGTAGTCCAGCATCACCATAAGTGCTCCAACATAATGTGGTGGGCTGTACTGACAGCAGCACAGTGAGGAAAAATAACATGCCAAACCTCTGCAGTTCTGTGGCATCAATTGCAGAGTATGAAGTTTAAATAAGCGACAGATGAAAAATAGTGAGAACAAGTAATTAGTGCTACTCAATTAAGTAAGTTTCTGAAATGTATCGTTCAGTTATGCCTACTAGCCAGTCAACAAGCTCACAGATTGTAAAGTAGTTTCCTTTATGCTATATGGTGCAATGTGAGGAAACTGGAGCCAATAGTGGTTGTGAAACCTCTGATAGACAAATTACAGATCCAATCAGATACACTTCTTTTTTTCTTTTCAGAATCTATGGTCCATAATACCCTGGAGGATTTGTGAGTGCAGTGACAGCATGAAAAGCATGTTATATAGGATTCCCTGGTGCACATAAATTAAGAATATGGATCTAGCTGAAAATCCTGGTTCACTCCCCCACTATATCTGTCTGAGACACTGTGGTGCTAATATCCTACAGAGAAACTGCAGTATATACTCTTACAGACCTCCACTATGACCGACTGACACAAAATCAGAAAGCTATTTATCAATCACAACTAAGAAGAGACTATCTAAACCCTTGTCACACTCAACCAAAATCCATATATTTTTTACACTGGCATTATATATATATATATATATATATATATATATATATATATATATATATATATATATAAGCCGCGGTGGTGCAGCAGTAGCATTGTCGCCTCACAGCAAGACGTTCTCCCATTCGATTCTCGGCTGGAGCGCCTTCTTTGTGGAGTCTGCATGTCCTCCTCGCAGTCGAGTGGCATTCAAAAGACATGCGTGAATGGGCGTGCCTTCGTTGAAGGTTGGACGTCGAGCTGGCACCTTGGGCACCGTAAAAATCTACTGCAATAAATATATATATATATATATATATATATATATATAAAATCTACAGCTGCACAACAGTGGGGATAAGAAATAATCCCCATTTTAATACACAATTAGTCTCATGAAAACAGTGATGCCACATGACACAGTTTACAACTCTACATACTTTCAAAAACAGTAATGCCAAGGAAATGTGATTGGGAAGTTACAACACAGCCACATTACCTTCAATCAGAGGTAGGAAATTCTTCTCTTTTCCTATATGTTTAATCAAGACATGACAAATTGTAAAGCAAATCCTTGACCTCAAGTGATCGAGAATACATGCAAGCAAAACTCTTGCCACACTCATTGAAAATAATGGGTTTCTTTTTTTTTTTGGGGGGGGGGGGGTTCATTTTTGGCCACTGCTGCTGACTTTTCTCTTATCTTGCTCCTGATATCTTGATCTCCACAGGTCCCTTCCCTTTAGGGTTTCCATTCCAGGAGTTCATCTAAGCATAGGTCCTCCTTCCCCATGTGCAAGCTCAATGGGTATAAGGTATGCTAGGCAAATGGATTAAGACAAGAGAGGCACAGACTGCCATACTGCAGTGCACAGTGTTTTCACATGCCCTAAGTCTCTTCCCCTATGTGTTGAAGATACTGTCAGACTGGGTGGGCAATGAGGAGTAGCTTGAGTATTTGCTCCCACCCCTGGTTCCATATTCTGGCCATGCCTTTTCTGTCTCCCCTCCCTCACCAGTTTATCATCATCTCTCTAAACTCCAGCCTCCACCACAGCCCAGTTGACAGACTTCAGGCATGGTCCCTCTCTCCTTGGAAAGGCATGGCCATCCACCATGCCACTTCTCAGGTCACCTATGCCATAGTCAGGATTCCTCTCTATACCACTTGGCTGACTCTTAAAAATAATGCTTTTGCAGGGATGCAGGCCCACCACAATCCCCTCCTTACATATCTGCACTAACACTATAGACATAAACCATGGAAGAAAGGAGAAAATCCCTAATACAAAATGCACAAGTCTTGAACAGATAGTAATTCTATATTACATGGGTTACTGTGAGAGAATTTCCGAAGAATAGCAGCATTGAGTAAATGCATTCAAGAAGTTAGAATCTAACCACATTACCATAAGTCAATGACAGGGAAGAAATCTCACCCTCATGCATGCCAGACCCCTTTCTGTGTGTCATTTCACAGGATAATCTTTTTGTAATTCATTAGAATGCAGTTACATATGAAGAGCCAAAACACAGATCATACATATCTCTGTTTTTGTTAATTTACAGGTTTTGATTAATGCATTCAAAATGAATATACTGTTTTATACACAATAAGTACTACAGAAGAAATAAGGAGAATACTAGCAGACATTGCTTTATTCACAAGCTTGTAAGGTTAGTTTTACCATGCAGTGATGATCTGGAAAACAAATAGTCTAAATGAAAGAAAATAACAGCAGGCTAGGTCATTGCAGAATGGAATACAAAATGCACAAACAGTAGCTGCAAAAACTGTCATCCTGCTAATAAATATTAACCAAATGCTGTGCAGTACTGTCTCAGCAAATCTATTTTTAATTCAAGATGACCACATACCTCATGGCCTGGATAGAAATGAAACCAAACAGTGATAATGTCTTCTGAAATGGAGCCCATTTTGGAAGACATATGAAAAACAAAAGTTCAAGAGTTTTGTGGCAAGATTTTTTTTAAATAAAGGAGTGTAAATAGTGGCGCCCTATTGAACTGTCAGGCCTCAACACGCTGAGTCCCGACATGCCAGAAAAAAAGACTGAAAATCCAAAAGAAGAGCAAATATCAAATATTGCTCTTTTCCTTTAAACTTATTTTTTTTTCCTCTGGTGTAGGGGACAAGCTCCCCAGTGGCTCTACAACTTATATATACCAACTCTGAGATCGCCATAGCTCAGAGAAAAGGGATTATTCTAAGAACTGGCAATCTCCGACTTACTATATGTAAGCCTGGATTTTCCAAAATCCAGTATCCACATTAAAGGACTCACTCATGCAGGTCCCGATATTACAAATGCTTACCATAACTAGCATAATCAAAAGCAAGTTGCCTTTTACAATTTCTAAGACAATCCTATGGGCACATCAGAAGATTGGCAAAAACAGAAAACACAACACTCATTTTTTTTCTTTTCATTTTATTATGAGACTGTACAAGTTATAAGCATAAAGAAAGCTGTAACAGCTGCAAATGCCTTGAAAAGAAATATAAAGATAGGTGAGTCTCAGAATACCAGGAATACAAGAAGGCACAAATCAGCTTAGATAAGGGTCTCAATCAACAAGTCAGTTGTAAGAACAAGATATAAAATACAAGTAGAAATAAATGCAGTTTTGCTCATTATAGGTCACAGATATTGTGAATTCTGCAGAATTGTGAATTCTGCTCCAGGATTTGTGCTTCAGTACTTTTTATAGCTGTATATACCTGCTTACAGTTGTGGCAGCGGTTAGCATTCTCACCTCACAGCAGGAGGTTCTCTGGGTTCGATTCTCGGCTGGAGTGCCTTCTGTGCAGAGTCTGCATGTCCTCCCTGCGGTCAAGTGAATTGAAAGATATGCAGGTAGGTGTGAGCATGTGTGCATGTGCCTTCTTTGAAGGCTGGGTGCCGGGCTGACAACTCGACACCGTAAAAATTCACTGCCAATCATTAGCAGACCAGAGTTCTGCTGTGGCGACCCCTAACCGGGAAAAGCCAAAAGGCAGTTTATAAAGACTAGCTCCAGTTTGATTTTTTTCTCTAACACTCCCACCCTTCTCTTGTTGTGGTTTTAAAGATCTGTGTCTCTACCTTCCATCCCTTATGGTAACTCTCCTTTTTCATTGCTATTCTCTGTTGTTTAACCAATTTAAGTACTTTCCCACCCACTGTTTTCCATATATCCATGCTGCTAACTGCCCACCCAGCAAGCCCGTATTGTACTTTAGTAAACCTCCCTTGCTAAAATATTGTTTCCCACTCATTTTCCCAGACCTCAAAAAGTCAAACAGTTGCAGAACAAAGCTAAGTTCATAGAATCAACACTGGATGCAGTATGAAACAAACCGAGCAATGCTGATACTGAACAAGTGTTTAATAAAACAGAGCTTTCAGTTCAAACAAACCCTTCATCAGTGTATAAAATACTAACACATACTAACCATATTTATACTATCAAAACTCACACAGCCATTAATTATTCAATTAAACAATCAAATCCTAGTTAAGAACAATAATTTTAAAAGTACAGGTCTCTATTTCAAATAAATTTGTTTGTATCTTAATACAGGTTTTAAAGAAACGTTCTGATTTAAACCCGGTGGTACATCAGCACAAAGGCATATTATACATTGATATTCTTTCATCTCAAGCTTATTATTTAAATCTCCCCCTCGTATGTCCTTATATACTCTATTTATTACCCTAAAAAATAATTTATGTGCATTCCCATATACACTAATATGCCTGGCCAGGGAATTTAGTATCATTAAGTGCTTGAAAAAGGGAGATATAGAATTTTAAGTGTGTCTTCTTAAAAATTATATGTCTAGGCATTTTATGACATGATCACTATTCTAGTAATATTCCTGTGAGGAAGCAAGGGTATATTTTTTGTGGAATAGATGACCATTTTGTTATATTTTCAAGAAGGGTAGAGGCAGAAGGCAGCATGGTAAAAGTGTAGGTAGAAAAGGTGGTATGAGGATATTAGCAGGGGTAGACAAAACAACACAAAAGACAGACAAACAGGGAATATGCTGACATAAATGGAGAGGGGACTACAAAGCAGATACACAGACAGAGGGAAGACAATTGTTGATAGGGAATAAAGTGTTATAAACTGGGGGGAGGTGAAATACAAGGACAGGTAACACCATAATGGGGATAGGGTGGCAGCAGACTGCCAGGATGCATAGTGCAGCACCTAACCTGATGTCTTCACATCCATGACTGTCACCATGGGTGGCCCTGGTCACTGTTGGCCGACTGCTCAGGGCCAGGCAGCTGTGTGAGTGTGTCTATTGTACAAAGTCATGCTCCAAGCTGCCAATGCAAGTGTTCAGCTGATGGTCCACTAAGTCCATCAACAGGTCTTCCACCTCCTGCTAGATGACATACCAGGACTCTTCATTAATGCCTACCAATGGGAAGCCTATCCACAGACAGACTACTACAGGGCACCAGTGAGCCCTGCAGGTCAGTCCTGCTGGACCACCTATATCACCCCGCAATGAGGTAGGCCTGAAGACTACTGGAAATGTAGCAGGTAAAAGCAAAGCAGGTATGTGGTGTGGTGGTTGCTGCTGTACCACATCCACAACTGTGGTTGACATTATATAAAATATGAATAGAAATGGAAACTGGGTGGGATTTCAGGTCCTGGAAGAGTAAAATGAAGTTAAGTAAACAGTTTCAAAAGAAAAATAATACAGAGGGCTGACACAAATGTACTACAGCAGTATATGCACCACAAGGGGCACGATTAAATGTCACCTAACCCATCCCCTGTGTGTAGGACATTGGCACAGTCAATGACCTGCAAACACATGACAGCAATAGGCAGGAAAGCTAGGTTGAACAACACCCTGAACATGAGTGGCGAGCCTCAAGGAGCTTACCATCAGGTGGCAGACAGCCTGTACTGGGTAGACCATGCCAGGTATAACCACCAAAGAATTCCAAAATGAATTCACTTGGGACACTGAAACCCAGCACTAATGTTGAACCAGGACATAAAACATCACCCCATGGCAAGTTAGATGCATGCCTACACTATCTCTGGTGTTAATGACACAGACAGGAGTGGTAGAATGGTTAGTGTCATTGTAAATCATGGCAGGCTGCCACTATGCATTAATGGCAGGGTAGAAAGATATGCATGTGGCACTGGATGCTGCCAAACAATCAGGTCCAAAGTTCATGATAACACTCAGGATTTTGGAAAAGTACCCACTGTCAGGCAGTCTGCATCAGCACAACACTGTTGGGAATGGAAAGTAGAGCAGTTAAAAATGCAGTTATAAGCTATGTAACACAGCAAACCTGTATGCAATGATGAAATAATTAGCAGCACTACAAACATAGACAGTGACATTATTGACAGATACGCAGTTATAACATCAATGCGACATGTGTACCTAACTGCCTGGATAGTCTTGCTTGCCTCCACTGGCATATTAGCCTTTTTTCCTCAATCCCATGAGGTGCTGAAAAACAGAAAAGCAAAATAAATATGTTCATTAACACCAATGCATATAACTGAACAAAAATGCCTACTTATATATGAGCAGCCACCAGCCACTTGTACTTACAGTAGAATTCTGGGTCCTTCTCATTAACTTCTTCTTCTTCCAATTGGCACAAAGGATCATACGTATGAATCTTCATGTCATTGTAATGATACTGGCACTTCCTTACATGGCAAGTAATGCCCATAACATTTCTCACTGCCTTGGCAAGGCATCCGCCTTGTACTGATAGCCCTCACAGAAGTTCCTCAGCAAATGCTCAAGGTAGTGTCAAAGCAGGAGAAATATTTTAGTCTCATTCATGCAACATGAATGAGCCTTTCCAGACTCAGCCCCTTCAGAAGCCATGGCCACTTCTCCAGTTCCTACTAAGAGGAAAAATGGTAGCAAATTTGCACTGATGCATGTTGTAAAAACCAAATGATATGCATCAATGGGCAGCATGGCAGAGAGACAGCCTAATGCCAGTGCACAGCTGTGCGTCAACATCAATGCTGCCTAGAGGGAGTGCAGGTGCACTAGACACAAGATATTGCTTTGTGTGTACCATGATGTTATCCATGGGAGTGCATAGCATCCCAAGGGCCACAAAGCAGTTGTTAATAAGCCACCAGCCCTGTGAAAGTCTAAGACTTGTCCACATGTATGCACATGCATTGCAGTCTATAATGAATGTGCATGAGCAAGCAGGCATAACTATCTATATGTAATCCAGGGCAGGTACTCATTGAGCTAAATGTACAGTTCAGACATTTTCCTAAATTGCTTCAATAGCATAGCTGCCAAACTATGAGCCCTGAAATACTGTGGTATAAGAAGCTGCTTCCATTCTGGTGCTCATCATGCCATCTAATTTTCTTTGGAATACGGGGTGGATCATTAAGGAAATACTTACATTGCTCTGTACAGTGAAGAAGTATTCTACATCTGCTGTGGTAAGGTTGCATAAGCAAATAAAATACTTTTCGCAACCAAACTGATGAACTGAAATCCTGTTTATTGCACAAAACTAACACAACTAAGCGCTTTAACCTGTATTACATATAGGCTTCTTCAGAGTTGTCTTAGCATAATTAAACACTGTTTAAATACCATCAATTAAAACTACCCCAACCAATCACAATAAGGGCGTAGTCTGCAACAGCAACAGAATACATACTTGTTCATGCCAATTCTAAAATTCACAAACTACATAGGCTACTACATAAAATTAATTACATTATTTCCTTTTTCCTGTTAAGGAATCAATTCATGTCTTAATTTTAAAAATGGTTTTAAGGAAATAAAATCATTCAAGCCAGGATCTACTAAAGAATTTAAGCGCAATTGCCAGTTAGATTCTTTTGCTTCAAGGAGAGTTTTGCCATTCCCCCTCTCTCATTGTAAGTCACCTTGTCTATTATAAAGAAAATAAATTTCTTAAAATTGGGACACTTGGTGGTATGCAGGTACAGAGCACTGTACCTGCAAACCTGTACGTCCTTGTTTTTAATAGCCCTCACATGCTCTTGTATCCTCTCCCTTAATCTTCTGATGGTTTTTCCCACGTAAAACTCAGGACAAGATAGGCCAGGTAGCAACATAAACCACCATCGAGGAGTTACAATTGCATCTCCCAGGACACTTCAATGTGTAATTTGTATTTGTTACAGAAACATAGGGTCCACTGTTAATAAATTTACAGGAACTACAGGCACCACATTTGGTCATAATAGATCTATATGATCCTGCTTCATTGCGGTGTTTTATTTCTAGCATGTTTTTTAATATTCCTACCTCTACTGAACATCACGGTAGGTTTTGACCCTAACCTCTGTTGTGCCCCCCCCCATAATGCAGAAGTAGCTATGTTTGAGAAAATCTGCAAAAAAGAAATTAGAAATACTATCAAAAATCAAAAAGGTAGAAGTTATAATAATTTAACAATAGAAGAGGTACAAGTTTTGAAAGGACTGATTAGTGATAAAAATCTATGCCTCATGACCCCGGACAAAGGGGGGGGGGTAATAATGAGACAAATTGATTATGTCATTTTAGAATTTACATGAACAAGTATGTATTCTGTTGCTGTTGCAGACTACGCCCTTATTGTGATTAGTTGGGGTAGTTTTAATTGATGGTATTTAAACAGTGTTTAATTATGTTAAGACAACTCTGAAGAAGCCTATATGTAATACAGGCGAAAGCGCTTAGTTGTGTTAGTTTTATGCAATAAACGGGATTTCAGTTCATCAGTTTGGTTACAAAAAGTATTTTATTTTCTTTTTCAGTTTTTTAGACTTTTGACTAATTTGTTATTGGTTTTAAGGTTGCATAAGCCATTGCCAGGCGGAGAGAGTGACTATATAACTTTATGATTCCTTTATTGTTGGGGTGATTGTTCCACAGCAAGCCACTGAAGAATGGGGAGCACAGGAAGGATTGCAATGATGAATAAGAAAAGTGTAAGCATAGGTGCAGGCAGTAGTTGCCTTCCAGAAGTATGGCTGTGGGGCTATGTGAGGTGGAGTATGTCCCCTCTTAAGGGTTCAGATATGGTACATAGTAGATAGGGTGGGGCAGGGAAGGCATACTGGATAACTAGTCTAGGGGGTGAATATGTGGGGCACACAATAGCTGTGTTTTGTTGGGCACAGATAAATGTAGGCTGATAACAGGGTACATGTCACAAGACAGTCCAACCCCATGCTGACCAACTGGATCAGTATGGGGAAGTGTACTGTGATAATGGATAAGACTCACAAGACAGTGATAGGACTGTAGGTATGGCACCTCATGGTGGTACAGCTAACACATAGGTGTGTGACCAGTATAGATGGTTCTGCATGTATTCTGGGCCCACATGCTGACCATAGTTGTATATCCATATTTACAGGCAGATACAAAGTACCTAAAGAGCAGAACAGCATTGAGAAAATTTTCTCAGGCACAAACTGATCTAATACTGCAGAATATCCATGAGCAATGTTTGCTGATGCTAAGCATAGACAAAACCAACTCAAGACTTCCACCATTAATCAAGTTACCATACCGATGCTCAGTTATTCTGTGTATGCCAGTCTGGATGGAAAGCTCATCAGCCAATTAAGTCCAAGTATCAGTTTTTTGAAAGGATCTCCCTCTGCAGCTTAAACATCTCCGTTAACCTTGTGCAAAAGAGGTGGAGTAAAGTTTTACTTTTCCTTGCACACCAGCTTGGGAATCTGCTCTGAGCTCTCATAGAAGGCATGTCTCTTAGCCTTAGTTAAAACGCTAAATGGTGGCTATTATGTGAAAGGGAGACTGTTATAGTTTGAACCACACCTAATGTAATATGAGTATAAGCAGCTGTGGTAGCTGAAGGGCAGTGCACTAATAAGAACAGTAGATTAACATCCAAGCATGATTCTCATGTGTGTGCATGTAGCTGTCAATGTTCATTCACAATCAAGAGACATCACAGTTGCATAAGTCCTACTTAAAGGTAAGAGTAGCTGTTCAAATTTTCCACTGCCTCAGTGGAATATGGGTTCAAAGCCTTCAAAAACACACCGGCAGTTATCCATAACTCAGAATCCACTCCACTGACTCCCTGTGATAGGGGATTGGCTAAACCCCTCCCATTAGGAAAGCCTAACCCCGTCACGGAAAGTCAGTTGTTAAGTCTTTTAGTGCCAGCTACTCTACGTCCTCATCTATGCAAAGGAAGGATGCATGCAATAGGCTAGTTGCACTAGTCCTTCATTACTTCCACAGCAGGCATTTCCAGCAAACAGCCTTGGGAAGCATACAAGATGATTTCTCCAGTCTCTGCCAGAGAAATCACAGCACTCTTATTTTCCCTGAATACATGCCTCCTCCCTGTTCACTTCCTGGGAGAGAAGAGCATGGCAAGCCTTTTCATTCATCCTCCTCCTTTACTGGCTGTTCCAGTACAGAGGACACAAACAAACCCTAGACAATGAGGCCACAGTCAGGGTTCCATCCATTCAGCTGCACCACCGAATCAGAATTTTCAATTATTTGTTTTCTTGTTCTGAAGATTGCATAAAGTGCTGAATTAATGTTAGTGGTTTGATCCCTCTTGTTTGCATTTCAGCAGATCATTGTATACTGAAGCATCAAATACTAATGTACTTTTAAAAATGAAATGCATCCAACTTCCCCTATTTGCTATGGTTAGAAAATTGTGTTAGTTTTTGCATCATGATGTTGCATAATTCAATGACTGTCTGCACTGTGGACAAGAAATTTATAAGTATGGTTTGCATTGGTATGTTACTTTTGTAGTTCACTGATGGATGTAATAAATGAGAACTTCTTGTTATATTGGTCAACATGGTGGCATATAGAAAGAAAGCCTTGCAAACAGCCTAAATGACCCAGGTCTGATCAGTAGCCGTAATCACTAAAGAAGCAAGATGGAGTGGGATGGAAGTGAATGGCTTATGCTAGTTCCTCTGGGGTAGTTTGTGGTAAAGGATGCCGGGCTGCAGTCTCCACATACACCATTAAAAATTACATTAAATTCAAAAAGTCAACTAACATTTTTAAATTAAAAATAATAGTCAACTTTCCGTATTTCTGTTTTGTTCTGAGGACCTCCAAAACAAGCAAAAATAGCTGCAGCCTGGAATTAGGCTTATTCTGTGAAACAGCCCCTCATTTCTGTTGAAGATAACAGAAACATTGCTTAACAAACATCTCACTGGGCTGCTACTGCCAGCATCTGATTTTACAGAACATCAATGATTTTTATGTCTCATATTTTGGTCTGTTCCTTGAAACGTGTGTATTTTTCTGGCAACACAATGAGGACTGCAGTCACTAAATAATGATATTAGGCATATGAGTTTCAGACTTAATAGCATCAGAAAACCATACTGAAGCACAGCCTGTTATTCTAGCAGGTTTCTAAGTATATTGTGGGTTGCACACTATATTCTAACAACAGTAAGCTGAGAAGATAAATTCCTGTGTGGCAGTTATTTGTGCATTTATTAATTCATTTGATTGCAATTAAACATCTTAAGTGTACAGTCACAATCATACAAATGGCTTTAATTGATGATCGTGTGTGTGTGTGTGTGTGTGTGTGTGTGTGTGTGTGTGTGTGTGTGTGTGTATGTCTAGGGGAGTTAATGTAAATACTGTGACCAATTGTTGCTACTTTTATTTAATTGCATTCTGATACCTGGGGTGTATACAGTTAATAAAGCTGGCTTTAATTGCCGAGTACAATGGCTGTCTGTGGATGCAAATTATTGAAAGTGTTGTCATTTGTTCAAGTTAAGCAGTCATTGTTCTGGATTTGCAGAAGTATTGTGCATTTGTGTGAAGCCAGTCAGAATGCTTTGCTGCATCTGTTTTTAACACACGTAGGTATCTGAGCTGTGTACAATCAATAAAGTGGTTGTAATTGATTAGTATGAAGTTGATTGTGACTAAAATGACTTGGGGGTTGGACTGCAATGTATCCACAACCACAAGCAGCAAGCTGGACATGACTTTTTTTTTACTTTTTATCACTTTCAAACATCAGCACTGAACTCAGGTGCTGTCTGTGATGGTCTGAGTAGGATGTGCTTGATAGCAACTGATCACTGGCAGCGTGTTGCATTGAGTAGTGCTGCCATCTACCAGGTTTTGATTTTCTGACTGAGTTTTTTGTTGAGAGCAGTGACTGCATATACTCCCTGTTTCTCTGCAGATTTTATCTGTGTGCTTTGGCTTCTTCTCCCAAACCCTCAGCTATATAATATATGCCTCTGCTCATATGTGCTTTTATTTTCATCACAATCTAACACCATAGGGGCACACAGATGGTATCTGTCTTTTTTCGAAGGATGGGAAGGCTGGTGCTTTTCCCAGACACCATCTACATATCCTTGCAAGCATCTGTCTTTTTTTTGTTTTTTGCAAGCATCTTTCTTCTTAGTTTATTGAGGAACTACTATTTTGTTGGCTTTGAACATTAAGCTCTAAAACAACATATTTTCCTTGAATTAAAAGATAAGACTGAATTTCTTTCCTTACTGTTGAATTTTTTTGTTTTTTTGTTCAAGCCATCACTGCATCAAAAAACCTCTAATATGCACCCCGAGCATTTAAAACCCCATGACTTGCCTCCCTCAAAGCTCAGGGTTGCATAAATTACTTTCCACAAACTTATTACAGTGGAGTTAAACTTCCCACAAACTTATTACAGTGGAGTCTTACCCAGTTAAACTTCCCACAAACTTATTGTAGTGGAGTCTTACCCAGTTAAAGTGTATTAAAAGCATAGAAGAATTAAAAAGTAAGGCAAAGTGAAAAAAAAAAACAAGAAAGAAGTACTCTGTCTAGATGATGTGGGGCCAGGAATACAGGAAAACAGGACAGGAGCACTGAGAGGTGCATTGGAGACAACTGTGTAATAGAAGGGCACATGGGGTCCTTTGTCAAAGGCTCCATTTCATTTAAGGCTGGCCTTGTTGATTGCAGTCAGATATCTAAGTGTCTATAGTTAGCAAACTGGCTATCATGAGTGGGTACATACTGAGGCAGTCTGTGGATGAAAGTAAATGCCATTTATTGTCTGATCACAGGTAGTTGTCACTGACCTGTTGTAATACAGCGCCATCCCATTCCAATTAGCTATACCCATTTAAATGCTTCCTGCAGCTCCCTCCCAGTCACCAGCCACCACTCTGTTCGTCCACTTCAGGAAGAAAATGTGGTACACATCACATTGCAAGAGCAATGTTGGATGGGCTCTCTGTGATGAAGGCAATATTCAGTAACCATGAACCCACCACAGGAGTGTACAATCTCGCTGAGCATCACAGCTGTGCAGAAACATCACCTGTCCAAGACTCAGCATAACAGGCATTTTATTTTGCATGCTGGCCAGCACCATGAAGAAGTTAAGTGCTTAATTAGAAAATACAAGCTAGCTTTATCCAACAGCCTTCTGGCACTCAAGTTTTACCCTTACTACCCGTGCATAAGAAAGAGATTACCAAAATTATTCTCTCCCAGAAAGGTGTAGAAGAGGAACCCCCAATGGGGTGACAGAGATTGCTAATGCAAGGCATCATGGAGTAATAAATAAGTGACTGGGGACCTGGGGATGTTTGATGCTGTGAGCCAGTAAGTTATTTGCATGATATCAGAACTAAAAGCAGAGCATATTTCTCTGTAAAAGGGACAATTTCTACCATTTTAGTTAATATGACAAAAATACACTATTTAGTAAAATGCTACAAAGAAGCTCAAGATACAACTATCTTATCATTTATGAATCTAGAAGCACAACATAAGTACATTTTATAGGTTTACTATGGTAATGTCAATCCGGCTTCCGTCGAATCCACTGTACCAAAGTCTGGAGGCCAAACAATGACAATGTTGAACCCGACATTGTCGAAGTACAAATCTCACCCCCATCTCAACCCATGTTAAAGCCTGTTCTGAGGTCGAAGTTGAGATGTATTTTGACAATGTTGGAATTTGGCATTGTCCCTTTCGCAGACGTGGGTCGATGATTCCATCATTCGATGGAATCCAGATTGACCTTACCATAGTAAACCCATTTTATAGCCAGCTATATGATCATAGGTTAAAAGGTAAGTACTAGGCAATCTGTCTGCAGACCATTACAAGCCTAGCCAAAAACCCTATTCAATAGTACCCTTCAGTCTCAAGGAGGGCAAAACAAGATAGACCAGGGTTGAATTTGAGGCTGCCCATCTATGTATGTTTACCTTGAAGGTGGCAAGGATGATACTCTGATTGACATGTAGTGGAAGTTTGTTCCACAGTTGAGGAATATGTTGTGATATGAATCTATCACACCAATGTGACTTACTTATGTGCTGATGAAGGTTCACTTCCTTTACCAAGGTATGTGAAGTACCATTTGTCCTGCAATGGTATACAAAGTTAAAGAGGGTTGGATCTTTCACAGCGCAAAAGGCTAAGCATAGATCTCCACAGACGAGTTTGTAAGAGACTTAGTACACAGAGAGGGCTGCCAGGCTGTCTTGACAACTAAGTCTTTTTATGTCAGTGATCTTTAGTTATTACTCTCTGAGGTCTCTCAACTTGAGTGATATGTTTAGAAAAATACATACCAAAAGATACATTATATTCACTAGTGGGTCTGATGAGATATGAGTAAAGTGGAATTAAAACTTCTTTGGACCTAGTGATGATACCTTTGGAAATTTGATGAGTCAGACAGAAGGCTTTCCAAAGTACTACAGAGGCACAATGGTCAAATGATATGGAATTATCAACAAGATCACTTATATCCCTTTTGACTGCGGATGATTGGAGGAAAGTGTTATATATGTGAAAATGTTTTGTTTATCATGAGCCATGCTACATTTCTTCATGTTTAATTTGAGATCATTGTCCTTGATCAATTTTTAACATGGCCTAACCCATGTTGGAGCAATTAAGTGACCGTGGAAGACAGAATAACAACATCCCACTTACAGCCATCTGCAAACTTAGACAGCCATTGACCAGGAGTGTTGGTCTGGAGGTGTGAGAAACAGATGCCAAATAAGAGAGGGCCTAACACTCAGACTTGTGGTATACCACTGGTGACTTTTCTGCTTTTAGAAGTGTCACCTGAGACTCACTGCCAATCAGCCATCCACCTAACAAAATAAGGGTTTACATTCAGATTTACAAGTTTGTCAATAATACCTGTATGGGGAACATGCTCGGTCAGGTTGAGATATGCTGTATTTACTGCACAGCCACTAAACACTGCCTTAGTTAATTTTTCAAAGAAATTAATGAAGTTAAAGAGGCAGGACCTTCCTTTAACAAATCTGAATTAATGAGGGTACAGTATTAAGAGATTTTCACTATGCATTTTATCGGGGTCTAAGATAACACACTTCATAGCTTTACATATAGATTCATAGACTATTATTAGCCTAATGACTGAGGGGGGACTTTCTAAATCTAGCCATTTTTTTCCCAAAAGTATAATGATATCCTATATCCAAATAGAACACTGACGGCCAAGAATTTATAAGCTACCTCTATACATGAGAGGCACGGGTGCCAGACCCGGTGTAAATTTCCTATTCCGTCCACCTGGTTTAGGTCATACTTAAACTGGGTAATAAATGAATTCAGCTTCACATGGATGGGAAGCCTGTTCCATAGGAAGGGCAGTCTGTAGGACACATATCTGTCCCTCCAGTCCGTTCTGTTTAAGTCACAGACAAAATTTAAGTCCATAGACATTGTATTTCTGGTAATCTTTGACTTACAAATATGCAGGAGATTCATAACTGTGGGGTTTGTGGATGCCTTGTAATCCAGGCACAGATCACCCCTCTGCAATCAATAGGAAACTGAGTAGTGGGAAAGGGCTTTAAGGCACTCTACATAATGCAGATTTATTATGCCTTGTATTCTTTTTGTAAGGAACTACTCAAATCGCTCTAGCTGCTGCATATGTCTGGTCAGGGACATACCAAAGAGAGCATTGTATTCTATGATTGGTCTAATAAGGTCGGAGTACAGTGGAATAATGATGTCTTTGGACCTAGATGCCATGCCCTTACTTACTTATAAGTTGCACAACATAAATGGATTGCCTCACCACTGCGGCCACATGGTGGTCAAAGGTAAGTCTACTCTATACTTATGAACCCAGATCCCTGACTACTGGGTCGACTCTTAGGTGTGTATTATCAACACGGTAATTAGCCACGATGGTTGACTTCCCAAATTGTACAATTATGCATTTCTTAGCATTGAATTAAAAATCATGGCTTTGATGCCATTTGTTAGTCACAGATAGATCTTCTTGAAGAATGCTAGTGTCTGCAGGGGAGTAGATGATAACCCCCAGCTTGCAATTATCTGAAAACTTAGTCAGCCATAAACCTTCAGCATTTGCTTCCATTTCAGAGAAATAGGTGACAAAAAGGAGCGGACCTAGTACCAAGCCATGGGAGACTCTGCTAGTGACTGGCCTCTCGGTGGAGGTGACCTCACCTATTTTGACCTCCTGTGTCTTATCAGTGAGTTAGTTGGCTATCCATTGGGTGATAAAAAGGTTTATACCTAGATTCATGAGCTCTTCTATAATGCCTGAGTGGAGTATTGTATCAAAAGCCTTGGCCAGGTCAAGATAAGCTGTGTGCACAGTCTTACCTTCATCCAATGCTTTGGGGACCCTCTCAAAAAAAGTCCACCAGATTTAATAGGCATGACCTTCCTTTAACAAAGCAGAACTGTGATGGGTCTATAATTTGCAGGTCATCTATGCCCTCATTCATGTCCATGATGATACTTTCCATCGCCTTACATATGAGGCTGGTAAGACTTATGGGCCTGTAGTTACCCAGTTCAGTTGTCGAACCTCCTTTGTACAGGGAAATGAATGTAGCCATCTTCCATTCCTTGGGCATAAAACCTGACTGAAGGCTCCATTTGAAAAGTGATTTAGAGAAGTCATGTTTCATGCTATTTATTAAAAATCCCAGGATGTTTTCAGGGTCCATCAATGCAGTGTTTTTGCCCTTGGAAAGTGTATTGATGACGTGTTCCCTATTAATGGTTGGGGGAACTGTGTTATGTGGTATTTCCTTTGGACTATCAAAGGGGAGTTGGGGGGGGGGGGTTTGAGCTGAACATGTCAGCCAAAGGCTGGCAATGGCCTCCGGTTCAATGTGGGTGATGTATTTCCTCTGAGGTTACAGACATAGTTGTAGAAAGCTTTGTGGTTGCCCTTTGCCACAGAAGCTATTTTTTTCCTCAAATTTATCCTTTAAAGTATTAATTAACCCTCTTAGCTCTCTGTTTAGATTGGTCAGGGGGCTTTTAGTAGGGTCTATATTACGTGATTGAATGTTACAGTGATTGAACACCTAAACGTCGACCCGTAAATGTTGAACCCTTAAAACCGCGAACGGCCATTTATGTGAATTTTTTCCCTGGGAAAAAATTTGCTTGGCCGTAGGAAACAAAACAAACTTTTAAACACTAATCAAGTGGGGGGGCTTCGCTCTCACACCACCTGACATCGGGGCTGTGCCCCTACACCTCCATAACTAAATATACCAACTCCGAGATCGCTCTACATTGGGGAAAAGTGCAAATTACCAATGGCGGCCAAGCAAATTTTTTTCCCAGGGGAAAATTTCGCATAAATGGCCATTCGTGATTGTCAGAGTCCGACATTTATGGGTCGATGTTTAGGTGTTCAATCACCTAAATGTTCGCTCACATAATATAGATCCCTTTTAGTATGTATAGCTTTATTCCTCCTATACTTGGCCAACATTTTTTTATTGTGATTCTACCAGGGTGACTTGCCTTTTGAGTTTGTTTTATTCCTAATACGAATGGGGGCAGCTCGCTCTATACAGGTATCAATATGGCTGTACAAAGATTTTGTAAATAGCTGAATGTATGCTATGGTGTTTACCGGGTTTGGGGTGGCTAGAATGTAAGTAACAGAAATCACAAGGAAGAATGGAGTCTTCAGAGTAGAGTGCTGCTAAAACACTTTATTAATGTAACATTAAGCTCTTTCCCCACTGAATAACAGGACTTCTTCAGAACAAAATGAAAGGGTAAACACCCTGTTTAAATACCCTATAGCCATTATAATTGTTAATTGGCAATTAGCAACTAAAGTAGCCAGTAAAAATACAAAGCTATAAGTCTTTGAGAAAGCTACAGCCCTTATACATAGCCATAGAAGATGTTATTTTAAAAACAGTTAAATATACACAGAATACATGTATAAAAAGTAAACTCCCAAAAAACAAATAAATAAAAAAACATAACTCACAATAAACAAACCATCATACATGGCCAACCATAATAAATGTACAATATACACACAAACAATCCTATCTATTTTGCTAAACCTATTCAGACTTTCATAAATGCATAAAAAACAAAACATAAAAACTGGCATGGTTATTTCAATCCTAGTCTAAAAATTAATAAGTATTATACCCCCAAAACTGTCAAAGTTAATTATAAAAAATAACAAGCTTTTAGCTTTAACATACTGGTAATGGAAACATTCTCGATTATCCCCAGAGGCTGGTTGGCATTAGTTTTCAATTGCCATTTCAACTCCAAAAACTCTAAATAATCATCAGTAGGGCCCCCCAGATCCCCTAATTTCACCTGATCGATAACACAAAATTTAAACAAGTGGTTAGGATACAGTTTGAGGTGTCTTACCAGGGCATTATGTTCGTCCCCTTTCTTAATGTCATAATATTCATAGACCCTTTGTCTGATGGATCTTTTCGTTTTCCCTATATAGAACGCGGGGCATGAAGTACAAAATGCCAAATAAACCACTTCCTTACTACTACACAGGAACCTACGATAAAGATGAATTACACCAAACCCACTAACTGAGAATGAGGACTCTTCGAATATGTACTTACATGAGCTACAATTCCCACATTTGGCCATTTTTCCTAGCTATTCAGTTGTCACAACCTTTTCTAAAATGGTTTTAAAGCTAAAAGCCTTTTTATATATTGATCACTGGTTTCTGTCCAACTATATCTCTATGTTTACTATTCATATGGAATATGTTCCAGTTCCACTCCATGATTTCTTTGAGCCCATCAAACTGCCCTGTATATGTCAATATTACGTGGATGAACCTGTCCCCTCTAACTGTTTGGGTTCTAATTTCCTGCCCTTGGTCGGGGTTGAGTCCAAGATCATTGCCTAGTAAGGGAGAAAAAAATGGCTTGTCTTCGTTTTATTAAACATCTCTCTGAAAATGTTCTTTAAAAAACTTTCAGGATAGCCTTGCCTGGAGAACATGTCCCTCAAATTCAACATTTCGGTGTAAAAGACATTATCATCTGAAACCATGCGGGCCAATCGAACACACTGCCCCTTAACTAAAGATTTCTTCTGGTGTAAAGGGTGTATGCTGTCTAAATGTAAAAAAAAGAATTTGAATAACTAGGTTTCTGGTATATTGTAGAACCAAATCCTTTTTTATCATAATTCTTCCTAAGGGACATATCAAGGAAATGTATCAAATCACCCTGAATGTCCAAAGTGAAAACCAAAAAATTGGTGGTGGAATGTAAATATTCAAAAAATTAATGCACTCTCAATTCTGTATCATTTCAGAAGAAAATCATGTCATCTAGGAAATGTCCATAAAAAATCCAGGAATTCTTAAATTCTGAGTTCAGGATGTAGTTAGTTTCCCAAAAGGACAACACGGCATTCGCAAGCATAGGGGAGCATGCTGCCCCCATGGCCACCCCAGTATTTTTGTCTAAAGATTTGGCCCTCGAATGTCAAAAAGTTACTCTCCAATACCATTTCCATAAACTCCCTCAAGACCTCTAGTCTCCTGGGGCTAATACCCGACTTGGTTCTTAGGTACTCAGAAAACCAGTCCACCCCCATATCATACGGAATTACTGAAAATAGATCTTGGATATCAATGGTGACAAAAATTAACCCTTCTCTAAAAAGGTCATCTGTTACCCTCCCTAAAAAATCCCAGGAGTCTTTGAGCAGAAAATTGATATCCAGTACAGATTTGGTATATATATCAATATATTTAGCTATGCAAAAAGTTTTAGACGCCTTGGTGCCAACAATTGGATGAAGGGGGGGTCATTTAGAGACGTATGTACTTTAGGAATCCAGAATATAACAGGAATTTTCAGGTTCCTCATGTACACAAAATTATATTCCTCACCTGCAATCTGATTGTTCAATAACATATCCTCCAAAATTAAATCTATTTTCTGGTATGCGATATTAAGTTCATTTATGGTGGCCTCCTCATAAGTATCTGAATAAAGCAGGTTGAACATTTTGTTGATATAATCATTTTTACCCATCACAATGAAACCACCCCCCTTATTGGGTTTCATAACCCTCACCTGTTTGTTATCTAATATAATCTTGAGCAAGGCTTTCTCTTGTTCACTTAAGTTGCCCTCCATGTTACTAGCCCGTGTTTGTTTCAAGAAACTCCTAAAGATGAATTCACAAATCTTCTCAAACAATAAGACAGTAGGATGCAGGGGGGAGTTAAATATGCTAGGTCTTGTTAGAGCAGAATTACACTTAGGGTTCAAGTCAACATGTTTGTTCTCCTTAAAAAAGAACGATACGTTGATTTTTACATGTAAACAGCTTTAACTGTAACAAAGTCTCATCTAGTCTGCTATTGGCAGTAGATACAAAAGTGAAACCTCTTTCAATCTGAGTTTACATCAACACCGCTATAGTTATAGATCTTATAATCATCATGGTCATTGCTGATGATCGTACAACCATTTAGTTCCATCCTCTGTTGAAATTCACTCTGTTCACCCCATTCGTTCACATTCCACCCCTCTGCCTTCCCCTCCCTCTGGAATAACAGGCTGGTTGTTCCCAATGGTTGGTTACTACTGGCCATTCCATGGTATTCTGTTCCCTTTCCCTCAATGTCTGGGAACATCTTAAAGGGGGGTTCTCTAAAGGGATGTTATGTTCATTTTAGGTGGAACTCACATCACTATATCTTTCCCTACTTGTATTATCACTTATCTGAATATCATTACTCTCAATCCTTGAAATTCCATTACCAGTACTTGGGAGAGAGGGGTAAGCAATATCCTTTTCATATTCCAACAAATCACGTTGCATTTTCTTAGCTTTTTTATTTTTGAGTTCATTAACATCAACTTCAGTGTCTCTCAAAATTATATTAAATTCACCCTGCCTAGATTCAAACAATAAATCATTATGAATGCTGTCACTGACTGTTGATATATCCACTAACAGGAAGTTCATTTGTTTATCATAGTCCTTGACTAAAACTTCCAGTAGCTCACATCTATGTCTATTAAATAAAGATAAAAGTTCTTTATGTAAATGTGAGTCTTTTACCAGTCCTGTAGGAGATTTCCATATGCTGAGGACCTTCGGTATCCTTTCAACCCGAAGGCATTCCCTCAGGTAGCTCGTTTCAAGCTGCAGCTTCCTGTATTTGAAAATTAAATCACTGAAGGCTTTCAGCTGTTGGTCAAAGTTTCCATGGTTACCAGGTCGATTGACGGCCTCTCTGGACCAAGTAAAATCCCTCTGAAGTCATTCACCCATCCCCGTTTCATTGCTGAAGAGGGCAAAGTAGCTGCTGTATTTGTTGTTCATAGGGGAGGCGAAGAGGTCGCAGCAGGGCTGGCCCCAGCGGCTGAAAATTTCTGCCGTCACTTTAGGATTGAGAGACCACTCATGTGGAAGGAGAATGCATCTGCTAAACCTGTCCACAATCACGTTGGAACTCCCTGGGATGTGCACTGCTATTAGAAAGCGGTCAGAAGCTATCGCTCAGTGCCAAATTCTCATGGCCTCTCGACACAGGGAGTAGGATTTGGTTCCTCCTTGTTTGTTGATGTACCAGACTACTGACATATTGTCTGACTGAATTGCAATTGTTCCAGGGGGAAGAAGTGGATGTAATGCCTGCCAGCACTTACAGCACCACTCCTAACTCCAGAACATTGATATGCAGGTTGGCCTCTAAGCTCGACCACGTGCCTTGGACTGTCTTTCTCTGAAAATAGCCCCCCCACCCTATCAGGGAAGCGTCAGTGGTGTTGGGTTGAGGGGGTTGAAAGGGGCGACACCAAAGTTCTGCATCTGGCCTCATCCACCAAAGGAGATCTTGCTTGCAAAAGTTGGTTATGAGCATCTGTGAGTGAAGATTTGCAAACCACTGGGACAATAGGAGCCATTGTAACAGTCTCATGTGTAACCTTGCCAGAGGAACTACTGGAATGGCTGCAGCCATGGATCCCAGAGCCTGGAGAACTTCCCTTGCTGACACCTTCTTTTGACAGAGTATCACATGCACTTGCAATCTTAACCTCTGAAGCCTGTGAGCTGGGAGAGATACCAGACAGGATAGAGTATCGAAAACTGCCCCTATAAATTCCAGCTGTTGGGTAGGTTCTAAGTTGGATTTCTCCCAGTGTACAATGATTCCCAGGGACTCTGCTAGTGAAAGGGTGTGTCGGAGGGCCATAGTCAGAAGATGTTTGGTGGGGGCGGAGAGGAGCCGATCATCCATATATGAAAACACCTGGAATCCTTGAAGTCTCGGATGAGCTGTCACCACTGCCTAGACATTTCATGAACACACAGGGGGCTGTCGAGAGACTGAATGGCAGGGCTCAGAACTGGTAATGATTGGCTCCTAGCCAGAAGTGAAGGAGACTCCTGGAGTGTTTGTCCATTCTGATGTGGTAATATGCATCCCGGAGGCCTATCGAGCACATCCACACATCCTCCCTTAAAAATGGGAGAATGGATTGAATAGTGACCATGCGGAACTTGGTTTGCACAACTGATTTGTTTAAGTGGCTGAGATCCAGGATGGTTCTCCAGTCCCTAGTCTTTTTTGGCACTAAAAAGAATCTTGAGTAAAACCCGGATCCACATTGGTCTGGAGGGACTGGTTGGATGACTCTTTTTTTGACACAGCTTTGTTATCTCTGAAGCTGCTTCTTCCCTTTGATTGGGTGGAACATCAGAAAGGTTTTTTGTAGGTTTTGGATAGGAAGTTAGAGGGTTGTATTAGCCTCTGGAGATTATTCTCTGCATCCATCGATCATTTGTAATAGAGCGCCAGGCAGTTTGGTGCAGAGAAAAACAAGCGCTGACTGCTTCCAGAGGAAAGCAATCGGGCAATGCTTCAGGAGCATTGACAAGACCACCCAGAGAAGGAATCTCTGGAGTCTTGGTTTTGGGGACCCCCTCTGCCCCTAAAGGGGCGTCTTCCACTATTGTAACCCCCTCTGCCTCTGGAGGAATCCTCACCACGTGCGTTACGGAAAGGTCCCTGAGATTTCTTGTGCCAGATTTTCCCCTCTCCTCTGGTTCCTGGAAAAGGAATGTTGAGGCTTGGAATAACATAGGCCAATGGCAGATAGAGTCTTTCCATCTTGCTCGCACCTGACTAGTGTGTCCTTCACCTTAGAACCAAATAAGGAAGATGGCTCAATAGGGGCATTCAAAAAGGAGGACCTGAAGGAGTCCGCGAGGTCGCAGATGCGCATCCAGACATGACACCTCAAGACTATGCCTGCACCCGCATCTCTGGCCATCCCTTCGATTGTGTGGGAGAGCAGCCTCATGTATGAATTGGAAATAGATTCAAGGGTGGCAAGTTGAGAGGGAACCTTGTCCCGTGCCTTGTCAGAAACTTGACCCATGAGGAATCCAGAAAGTTCAGTAATCAGATCTCTTTGAAGCCTCATGAAGTGTGCCAAGTAGTTCAGGGACCTGACAGCAAAAGTCATTGAAGCAAAGACTCACTTCCCCAACCTGTCCACAGCCTAAGACTCCCTGCTGGGCTGGTGGACAGTAGGACTTTCTTCCGCTAGATCCTTTTTAGTAGCCGCCGCCGCCACCACCATAGCGTCAACTGGCAATCCTTTGGACCAGTGTGGATGCTCTCCTGGGGGAGAAAGAATCTTATCAGGTCTCCGGGGAATGGCCACAATAGAGTCAGGGTTCTGCCAAGCACACTGCATGATAAGCTGGATTAGCTCGTTGGTAGGTGGGGTCACCCAAGAGGTACAAGGCCGGGAGCAAAAATCCTACAGGAACACAGATTGCTCTGAGGAGGGGTTGGAGGGCTTCCAGCCACCCCTCTGTTTTAATACTTCAAGGATGTCTCCGAAGGAGACATCATCCTGAGGTGACCATGGGGACCCCTCCCCATCATCATAGTCTATGTCTTCTGTCAAAGACTCTTCAGGAGAGTCCTTGTGCTTCCTCTTGCACGCCTTCTTCCAAGGAGGTTACTCAGTGAGAATATCTGAGGAAGACTCGGAAGGGTGGGTACCCTGAACTGGAGTTTCCTGAGGCTTCTTCTCCCGGTGTCCCGTGGAGGTGGCTCATGGTAGCTGTAGCTCAGTGGGAGCAGGATGAAATTCCTATGTTGGAGGAGCGCTTCCCGAAGCAAGCACTCTCTCCATCACCTGGAAAGCAGGCCTACCCAAAGAGGAGTGGGAGCCTGGAACCGAGAAGGACAACCTCGGAACCGGGGTCACACCCCGCTCTCAGAGATATAGCCTCAAGCAGGATCGGGGCAGGCATTATCCCCGGATTCGAGGACGGAACCGATAAAACAATCGGAACCATGCCCTGAACCGAGGACTTCGCCTCCCAACCATGAGTCTGAGGAAGGGACGGTTCCGTCGGAACCAAGAACCAAAGGGATGGCCTCGAAGCCTCAGTGACAGTCACTGTCGGCACCAGGCAACGGGGTTCCACAAAAGACGTCAGAGCAATGGGCTTCTGAGCCAATGGGTCGGAAGGAGGAGAATATGTTGGAGTCCTAGGAGACCTAGACCCAAGTCCCACAGGGGAATGAGTCTTAGGAACATTTGGCATCCCTCTGGCCGCTAACAGCTGATCGAACATGCGCACCACATCAAGTTCGGACAGACGCCTGGTGGACCTTGTGGATACTCCTGAAGGGGAGTCAGGTTGATCCAAAAAAGGGCTATATATCTGACCCAGGAATGGATCCAAAGAAGGGGAGTATCGGGTCCGTGTTGTCTGAGCTAATGGCACTGAAGTCTCTAATTTGGAGACAGGAAGCAAAGGAATCAATGGTGCAGTAAAAGGGCTCAGTGCCGATAGAACACTCGGAGTCGATGTCATCAGTTCCAAAGTAGTGGCAGAGGTTGGCACTGCTTTCGATGTAGTCGAAGACAAGATCAGTGCTGTAGCTGGAGGAGTCGGTGCCGAAGGTGGCGCCGACATCAAAAATCTGGTAGTATCCAAGACGGCTTGAGTTGTAATAGTATTCGGAGCAGAGCTCGGAACAGCATTAGTCGGAGCCGAAGTAGCAAGTCTATGCTCCGAGGAAGTTTTGTGGGCCTTATGTTTAGGCATCTTACCTCTATCACCAGCAGGTGAAGAGGGATCAGAGTGGGGACATTTCTTGTCCTTCATTGGAGGGGTTGAGACCTCTGACACATTAAGGGCATCTGAGAAAGGAGAAGCAAGAAGGACTTTCAAAATCAATTTGTTCTTCCGTTCATCCAGCACCCGCTGACTGAAACTTTGACAGATTTGACAGAGGGGTTGAACAGAGAAATGAGGAACCCCCAGGCAATAAACGCAGTCGTCATGAGAGTCGCTATTAGGAAGTTTACCATTGCAAGAGGTGCAATGCTTAAATCCCGAAGATCCTTTTTTCTCAAACATGCCCACAAACACACTAACAACAAGTTTACTAAACTAGAGTCAGGAAAGATAGAGGAAAGAAGATACCAACAATGGTATCAAGAGATACCACAAGGGTAAGGAGAGGGCATACCAGTGATGGTAAGAAGAATTACCCAATAGGTAGAGCTAGGTATGAGAAAGTTACAAATAACTCTAAATGAGTAACGTAGAAAGAAGATAGTTTTAGAAAGTGACTAGGTAAGAGATATGTATCAAAAATATAAAAAAAAAATACCACTTAGCTTGAGAACTCGGTGAAATGCGGCTATATGGCTATGCGGCAAACAAGATCTGGGGTAACAGGGAGAAGCGCATTGTGGATAGCAGCTTAGCTCAAGAGTTTTTTTGGTGTACTCGAGCTTGGTATTAGGCCGACATGGTTCTGAGGGGCTCAGAACTGACCCATCAGTGAGGAATGGAAAGAAGATTAACAACATCAGACCATATATTTAGGGTAATAAGTGAGCTTATTTCTTTTGGGGTTAGAGGAATTCCAGGCTGAAATGGATTAGATTTCTACTGAGTGTGTAGCCATGTTGAATTATTTGCAGTATGCAAACATCTGATGTCTTATGTCTCCAGAGGTGCAAAGAATGAGAAAGATTGCCTGCAAGCTTGGGAGGACAGCCAGTGTGATTAGTGGTAGGGTGATGAAGTTCAATGGCAGTCAGGCACTTTTCCTTTAAGGGGAAGATCCTTAGGATGTATTTCCTTTCTTTCTTTGCGAGTTCCCCAGCCATCTTTTGCATTGCTGTTTGGAGTTTTTTCTGATGAGAAGGTTTGAAAGGTTTACAAAGGAAAGGCCTAGGACTGGAAGAATACTTCCTTTGGTATCTCAGGACAAGGAAGAGAAAGAATTGTTTGGCTACCCCTGCATCAGTTTTCCTTTCTCTAACTTCTTAACTCATTTACTCCAATGAAGCCCTGGAGGTTTGTACTCTCATTACCAATGATTGCATCCTCAGCTTTTTGACATAACAGGTTATGGTCCTCACATTTCAAACAAATGTTCAAATCTCCACAGCCATAAGGGTTACTAAAGACAGATAATTTTGGTATTAACAAATGCTTACAGCAGTAGTATTCATTAGTACTAGGTCTTATATAATAAACACAGTAAACATTAATTGTGTAATATTTTGTAAACAACTGACAATAACTCAGTAACCACTCAAGTTATACATGTCAGCAGCATTTTGTTCATCCATCTGCGAGCTTTTACATGAGACAAAGCAGTTATGTCTTTGTTACTTGGCTGTTGAGATAATTAGGAAAATATGGAAATTATGGCAATATAAATAAATAGCCTATGAGCATCAATTAAAGTCTGTTCACTCATTACAGCCCATAGATGCCTCCAGATGTTTCTGTAGTTATATCCTACTAATGCCTCTAGGTTTCAAATATCGCTTGTTCATATTTGCCTTCATAATTTCAAAGCCATGCTATATACAAAGAATTAAAAGATTTCATCTTAAAGCATCCACAATAGTAAACACAACTGTATTGATATTTGACCTCTGTCAAATACAGGTAAAGAGATATTAGTTGTTCATATAATTTTTATTCATATTGTAATAAATTTAATGTTTTTCTAAATATCTCGACAACCAAGTGGCACTGACAAAATTGCTTATCATATGAAAGTTCTCAGTTGGATAAACAAAATGATGTTGACAGTATATAACTAATTTGAATGATTGCTGAGATATTGCACATTTTTTACAAAACATTCAGACATAATCATTACTGTGACTTATAAAATCCAGTTTAAGACCTAGAACCTTAAAAATACTATTAATAAAAATAGTTTGTGATGAAGAGTTTGCCATTTACCCTTCTCTAGTAACCTCTAGGATTACAGGGATATGAACATTTCTTTGAAATGTGAGAAGATAATTTGATTCTATCAACAAGATTAGGCTTCACCCATTGGAAATTATAGTGCAAACTTCCAGAGCTCCAAGCAGGGAATGAGTTAAGCAGCACTAGACAGAAGTCAAATACAACTGCAGTTGTGTTGCCCATCATGGAAGCTTTAAGATAAACATTTTCAATAGCTTCTATATAACATGGTTTTGAAATTATTAATGCAAATGTGAACATGATACATTAGACACCTACAAGCATCAGTAGGATGTCACAGCAGAAACACCTGGAGGCACCACTAGGCCGTAACATCTTCAGGAAAATTGTGCAGTCTGAGCTAGACATTCCTGTGCATCACTATCCCTACAGCTGCAGTTCTGACTACAGTATTCACTGCAGCTTCTACACATTTTTTTGAGTGCTTGGTAACCAAGGAGGCAGAACTGAACATATTTAACAAACTGGGTTTAGTGTCAGAACAGGAAGCCTATCAATAGACTGCTTCATGTCAGAAAACATGGAAAGTAAATAATTTGTCATGTGTATCTGGCAGTTAATTGCTCTAAAAGCAAATGTGGAAGAAGTATGACTCTTTTTCCCGTATCTGTCAAAAGTTTCATGAGGGACTGGGTTGGATGAAGAAAACAGATTTAAACTGCTGTCCCTATCCAGAGGAATATCAGCTGGGTCAACAATGGAGTTTCTGAAAAGAAACTTATGAAAGTTTGGTATCTATTTTTCTTGGTGTAGAGAGAAGCAGCAGCATCAAAAGCATCCTTCAAACATCCCAGAACTGGAAGAACAGCTAAGAGCTCTAGTGAACCCCTGCTAAATAACCTGTAGTATTTTTGAGATTCAGAAACTTCCCTTCCCTCCCACTTAAATGAATTCTTTCATATAAGAAATGGTGTCATGGAAAGAGATTTCTTCATTAGGGAATTTGAGGACAAGGTGCCCTCAGATTCAGAATCCCAAGGAAAAGCAGATGAAAGCTGTGATACATAGCAAGCCCTTCTTCTTCAGATTCAGAGACTACGGAGATGTAATTCTTTTTGCTTGGGTTGACACCAGACTGGAAGACTGAAAATACTATACTGCCTTAAAAAGCTCCTGGACAAAGTTATACTAGTCTTCCTGGAAGCCCTTTTGATTGGAGGGTGTAGAAGGGGGAGGAATATTTAGTCTTCTGAGACTTTTTCTTAAGGAGTCTTCAGCCTGACTGCTTTAAGGGAAGAACCAGATATCTAGACCTCCTTCAACACTCAGTGCCTCCATCCCTTAAAATAACTTGCTGGACTCCTCCCTCACCCTCAGTAAGAATAAAGCACAGTTCTCCCTTCTCAGCTAAGGATGCCTGAACTTTGGTCTGCCTGGACATGTGCTCTTCCTGGGCCTTAGTGTTTCCCCATGGAGACTAGTTAGAGGGCCTAGATAAATCAGACTAATGATCCAACGGCTGCAAAACTACCTCAGTGGAAATGTCTGTCCCAGACAACAAAAACAGGCAGATGAACGAGTCTCTTCATAAACCTCTTTGGATAATTTTCTCATTTCTTTTATAGGAAGGGGGTGTGAAGGCTGCCAGCCAAGCTAGATAGGATTTTATAGATAATTCTGTCATTTGTAAATATTAATGTAAGCTACATGCTTGTTCTCTTAAATGCAAGAAAATTATGGTAAATGTTGAACTTCATAAATGTAACAACACTGCACTCTGCTGGAAGAAAGCTGATAAGTCAAGCATTGTTTAATTGTTTGATCTCAAAACTCGGAGCCAAGATGTCTGAATGAAGGGATTCTTCCTATTGTTTTGAAACCAGAGTTAATGGCTAGAATTTACATGTATAATGTATTTTATTGCTCTGGCTTCCTGACCAGCTGCAAGATCAAAACAGCTGTTAAACACTGAGTTTCTGTTAGCCTACGAAACAGAGAATAATAATGTAATCTGAAATGAGTCAGTGGTACTATGTTATCAATTTAAGGACAGAGAGAGAGAATCAGAGCATTTTGCATTTGTTTTCAGAACTGACAACATCACCAGCACTGCCTTGCTCTATATGTAAGTTTATTTTAGAACTGTTTGCTCTTAGATATAGATAGGAAATAGGAAGTCTAGTCCAGCTGTTTTCTGCATTGATATCAGAGCATTTCTACTGTATTATTTTAAGCATTTCTCTGTGATCTCTGAACTCTTGACTAGCAGTGTTTAGTAAGACATATTGTCTTGTGTTCTTATTATTTATTATTAAATATTTTTAAACCTTTCAACTGTGTCTGTTTTATGTAGAGATTATTTAAGCTCTAGAGTACATTGCATATATATAGTGATACTGTCCAAGCCACTCCAAATAAGCCTTGCTGTTCGTCACACTTACCATTTGAATAATACTGCACAGTAGTAATTGGACACCCTTTGATAAGGGCCTTATTAGTAGCTGATATTAGTGGCTGGTGGCAAGTGGTGCTTCCGTATATTCTGGCCAGAAGTGGCATAGCTGGAGAACCTGTGCTAGCCTTCCCCAGGAGTGTCTCTGTGTTTGCATATAACTCATATCTCAAAGCATGTGTGTCAGCTACTTGGGCAGGGACATGAAGCACTGGTTGAACAGAGAGGGTGCTGGAGGTTTTAGCTTAACCACTAGGCTGAGATCTGGACCTTAGAGTTGTGCCAGTGGGGCGTCTTATTGGGGATCTGGAGAGAAAGGGAGAAACCAGCCTCAGACTGACTGTGATATATGTGTGCTGTTAAGGGAAATTGTACTTTACTGTCTGTGTATTTGTTATCCTTCCCAATGTGTATGCCCCTCACTGGTGTTAGTGGTGAGGATTGAGGCTCCTTGATTGCTGGGCCAGTGCACAGCCATCACAGCGGGGTTCCTTGAAGAACAGTCAGAAGCCACAGTCATGTGTGACAGAACCCAATAATATTGATTCTTAAGAAAAACTGGAAGAGAACTTAACCTTCTTCTAGTAATTTTAGGTGTAAAGAATACGCATATATCACATGACCTGACTTTGTGATTTTTCCCTAAACAGACAATACAGCCATGATGAACATCTTTATAAGGTAACTGCCTTCTATAAACACTTTTGCCTTTCCTGATAGACATATGCTAAAAGTTGAAACAATTTTCTGCAGAAAAAAGAATGTCCCTAGTGGGGTACTTATTTGCCAAAAAACTGTAAATGAGAGCCAAGTACTAATACTGAAGTTGTGGAGTTGATGAGACATCTGACTAAGCATAGGAACAGCAAGAAAGCTCTTGTATTTTGGCACCATATTACCATTTTATATCAGCATGTCTTCATGATGAGCAGATGTACGGTGGATAAGAAATGCACCTAAACCTTTTATAGACTAGCCAGATGTCCAATAGTCTTTGTTGGATATGTCCCATATTGGTAAAGGCTACTACAATAGTGATATAATTTTGAACAACATCTAATACAAACAGTAGAGGAATTAGAAGCAAAAACTCATCATCACCCCTCTTTTTTACATTTTTTTCTACATGGAGTCTTGATGTATCAACTGCCACCATCTCCCTCAATGCAGTGCCACTTTTCTACCTTCTTTGACAATTATGCCTGAATGACCCTGATCTTCTGTTATGCAATCCATCCATCTTTTGGATGGACATCCTCATTTCCTCTTGCCTTCTTCATGTCTCACACAAATCTTCTTCACCAAACTGTCTTCTGCTTTCTTGCACATCTGCTTGAACCACCATAATCTGTTCTCTTTGAAATTCTTTGCAATTGGAGATACTTTGGCTCCTGCTCTTATGTTGTCGTCTTTTCATCTGCTCCATACTATACAACCTACCACCCATATCAAGCAGTTTATCTCCATCACTTCTAGCTTCTTCAACTGCTGTGCCTTCATTGCCCAGGTTTCTGTACCATACAGAAATACGTGTTACACCAGTGTTTTGTATACCTTACTTTTCAGCTTCTTTGGCATTCTTCTGTCATACACTACACCTGACCTTCTGTGCCAGTTGGCTGCAGTACCTCTAATTCCAGTTTTGACCTCCCTATTCAGACTTCAGACCAAATACAGAAGTCAAAGAAAATGGAGATAAATAGCTACACTTAGTGATTATAATGTACTGTTTACTGAGAGACATAAAGCCATAAAATACCTGGGTATGCAAGCAAAAACCACAGCAATATAGAATAAGGACACCCAGACAGTTCATGCTGTAAGAGCAACAGGGCTAATAAAAAAGTAATTTTTAAGCATTCTTAAATATGTTACCAGTACATGTAACTCTATATGAACTACAGAAGGAGGCCATTCTGGGTACACTCTAGGTGCTGAGAATAGTATTTTTGGCAAACATCAAAGACCGAAGCAGTACTAATTTCATGAACTTTAATCATACCCTGACTCAAGAATGGAGTTTTTTCTTGACAAAGTATTATAAACCTAAAACATTTGGAGAAATTAAATAGACATATATTGTAGGGAGTGGAGATGTTTTTCAATGTGCAAACTGCTACAATCATTGTCAGCATTTTTTTCATATTAATGTGCCTTTCCATTAGAAAAGAGCACTGGGCTCCCTGAACTCTCCATGACTCCAGCGATTCCTCACCCTTTTGTGATGCATTACATCCGTTAAGAGAAACTGGTAAAGCAAGGAGGGAGATATGGTTTGCCCCAGTTCATATGGACTGCAGAAAGTCACCACTAGAGTTTCTTAACCAGGAAAGAAATCTACAGAAGTTCTTTATTCTAATTCATTATCTGTCTGGGGACATAGATTTCAGAGACAATACAGAAAATTTATTATGCGAAGACTGTAATTTTAAATAAAACTGATACTGGACAGCACATGCTCCAGAATAATCAGAATGTTATGGCTAATAAGTTGCAGTGTAGTATAGTGATCTGTAACAAGGCTGTGTATCCTTTCCTAAGTTAAGGAGAACTAGCTCTCAGGGAAAAAAAAACAGCTGAGATGATATTAGAACTGCGTTTTTTTTTCAGATTTACAATTAAATCCAGTGAATCCAAAAATAGAATAAGCTCCTCAAAACGTTTGCCAGCTAACTCCATGATTGTACTGAAACTAAACAGTTGTCTAGATGGGTAAATTTAAATTTTCACCAACCTGAAAATCACTATGGCCACAACCAGTCATTTGAAGAAGACCTGAAATGCTGACACCAGACCAAACCGAACAGTGAGCAGAAATATTGCCTCCTCCTCTGGAATTTTATAATCAGCATCTGTAGCAGCCTCCTCTGCTGTGGAAGTCAAATGTTTTATGACATAATATGCAATAAACAACCATATATATCAACACACAGGGCTTGTGTTAGCATTTTGAAGGCCCCCCAGCAAGTGTCAAGTTGGGGGCCCCCTAGGCGTTTTCAGTCTAAGTATTACCCTGTCACTGCCATCCCTCCTAAGCAACATTTTAGTTCATGCTGCAAACTTTTAGCAGTAGTACACACAGAATGATCTGCAGCTTCAATGCTTTTACATTAGAACAGGCTTATGTACCAGTACCACACTATGTTGGCCCATCTCACAAAGGGGCATTCGCAGTTACGACATTTAGTTGCAACAATGATACATTACAATAACTTTATGGACAGGGTTGGACTTATCTGAAATTGCACCCTAGGCACTGCCCTCTGTTTCAGCACCCCCATACACACACATCCTTCAGTGTTCCCTCCATTTTCCCCACATTGTGGGCTCACCATACCATGCACATTACTTTTTTCTTCATTTACTCACATTTTGCCTTACTCTTCAGCTTTTTCAAGAGGCCATGACTTTATATGTGCTCTAATGTGCATTTTAAAGTTTTTTTTTAATTTTTAGACAACCTTTTAATCCAGTGATGGCTTGAACAGAAATTATGATTAATGAAAGAAATTCAGTATGGTTCAGCTTTAGTTGTCCTTGCCTGCTTTCAACACATCTTTCACATCCAAGACAGAGGAGTAATAACAATGTAAGAAATAACTCAATTAAGTAGGTGCCTTCAGAAGCTATAAGGGTTATAGATTCTCTGGGATGTGTTTTAGAGCATTTTCCCAACATTTTAATCCAACAGTGGTCTAAACAAAAATTATGAGTAAGAAAAGACTTTGTTTTTTTTTTGTTTTGTTTTTTTCTTTCAAGAAAGACCTAAGTTGTGACCAAGGCTTAATGTTCAAAGATGACAAAATAGTAGCTCATAATAAACTAGCAAGACAATTGTTGTGAGGATACACAGGTCCTATCTGGGAATACAGTCTGCCTCCCTCACCCCCCCCCCAAAAAAAAGACAGTAAATGCCTATGTATCCCTCTGGTGTTAGACTGGGATGGAAGCAGAGGTTCAAATTGCCACAGGCATGTATTTCAAGTGTCTGCTGACATACATAGCATACCTCCTCACCCCAACCCCCAAAGGAAGCCACTTGTATACGTACCTGATGTGTGAAAGTCAAAAAAACATAATGATTACAGTAATGTATTCCACTGTATTGCTCCTAGATAGTACACTGCCCCTACTCAAGATATAGTAACCTTCTTTGTACACCTCTGAGGTCTGTGAGAAAAGTAAAAGAAAAAATGACTACACTGTTCCCAGCCCAAACACAACTTATAATGACCTCCTGTGCACACCTCTAATGTCTGACTGTGATGAAAATTAAAGTAGTAATAACCAAACAATCCCCAGCACCCCCCCCCCCCATAACTTACATCAACTTTCTGTTAACACATGTCAGCAGGGCTGGTTTTTGAATGGGTGTGGTTAAGAGAAGAGGCCATTATCAACTTTATCCTAAAAGGATCTTACCACAGCTTTGTTCAGGTTAAAGAGTGTTATCAGAAAGTTACTACATTTTCTTCCTCATTGTTCCCCAACCAGCACCAAGTTTTGTGGGGGTGCCCACAGAGTCAAGGATGATTAAGGGAGCCCCCCTGTATCCATTTATACAGTCTGTGTAGTGGGGGCAACCATACTCCTATTAGAGCTAAGTGTCTGAATGTTATGTGATATATTTTAGGCCTTACTTTTGAAATATAATTACTTGTTAGCTGCATTTCTAACTGATACCCAGAATAATAATGTATGTATCCTGGCATTATTGAGTGTGTGTGTGTGTGTGTGTGTGTGTGTACAGATAAAAATCAGTTATATTTTGTACATGCATTAGACATATCAGTACTAGCTTCGTACTTGTTTCAGCAAATAGCAATACATTGTGCAACACTGGTACACTGGCACTACCACACCAGGTCAGCGACTGCTGTTTAGCAGTCGTTAAACAGCAGCAGGGATAAGTCACTATTATTTGCCTCATTGAGGGGCAGGAGCGGCCTTAAGTCAACTGGTACCTTAGGGAAAAGGGCTCCACGGAGCCCCCCACACCACCCAGTGCCCCCATCCTTGTCTACCTACACCAAATAAATACTGGAAAAGCACCCCTGCTAGAGCGGTGCCCTAGGCAGACACCTAGTTGGCCTATGCCTAAGGCTGGCTATGTTGAGGAGTAATGCATACCTGTCACTTTGCCTGCTTTCAGAGACCTTTGCCGATTTTGCTTCATAATTTTGCTCTTTTCATAAAAAGTTTGATTTGCTGGTAAATTATTCAGGATTTCAGTCAATAAATTCAGACATCAGAGTTTTACTCTTCTTATTGTCCAAAAAATGCATGTTGATGCAAAAGGTGTTATTAGCTTTTTAAGTGAATTAGAGTAATACTTAAAACATGTTCCTGATTTTGAGCCTTTATTCTGCAATTATTTTTGGCATTGCACAGAACTGTTTAGCAACAAACTTGAATGTTATAGTATCTTGTGTTCTGATTATTAAAACTCCCTGAAAGAGAGAACCATTCTTAAAGACTGGAAGCTTCAGCTCTTCAAAATCCAAGGTGTGCACTGAGATCAGTCACTCTTGGCTGCTTGCTGATCTGTCTAGTGCTTACTCTTCTCATGTTTATCAGCGGTATCCTAAAAGGGTCATATCACAGCCCTGTTAAGGTAAAATTGCATGATCAGGAAATCAGTATATTTTTTCCTCCTCATTTGTCCACAACCAGAAGCTGCTTTTGTGGGGCCCCTTCCACAGTCAAGGATGATTAAGGGGGGCCCTGCAGCCACAGGTATTGCAAGTACCTAAAGCGGACTATGTTGTTAATTTTAGTGGAGACAGTGTCCACCAGCAGGATTTAACTAAGCTATGGGCACAATGTCAGTGGTAAAATATTTAATGGAATTGTGAAGCCTGTTACTTGATAAAATACTGTTACTGTAGCCAGAATATGTTTGAATTTTAAAGGAGATATAAATAAGAGTTATTATTACCCATCTGGCTTAGTAAGTATATAGGACTGCTGTACTAGCTTTTGTTGGTTTGACAGACATAATATAAAATATCAATTTTCAGATAAATTGCTGTGGTTGGGGGCCCCCCAGGAACAGGGGGGGCCCCAGCGACCGCAGGGTTCGCTGGTGCCTAAAGCCGGCTATGTCAACACAGTTAATGCCCTTACAGTAAAAGAACTTAAAGCATGTATCATAGCATAGTTCCCACCCACCAAAGCTACAGAGTTATAAACACCTTGTTTACAAAAGTAAGGAACATTAATTTAATTTACTTACTAATTGTGATTTTTTTTTTTAGTGTACTAGCTTACATGTTTTGTCAGCTATACTATTAACTGTTTCTGAACTGTTGTTAATTATTTGCTGTTATGTGAAGGTAAACTGTCTTTGCCTTTCAGCCTGGGCTATGACAGAAAAGATTCTTTGATCCAGTTCACCTACCCACCTGACAAACAAACAAAAATAAACAGTCATATAAAAAAAATCATAAACATTAGAATCATCAGAGGCTAGAAACAACCAAAACCAGTTACTTTTAATCTTTGGCTGAAGCTAGATCAACTTAGCCAATACAGTGCTAAAGGCATTTGCGCTACTGTTCATAATCCTTACTATGTAACAGTAAGTTTCTAAACATTTAAAAGTTCAAGGAATAATGCCAGGTTGCATTAAAACAGTAATTGTTAAGGCTTCTACATCCTTATATCCCTGCAAGTTTATAAAACACCTTTTTTCTTTAGAAACTTCAGTAGAATTGTACTCGGTGCTCTCAAATAAGACACATAAATACCTTAACATTTAAATCACATGGAGGAGAAATATCCTATTCATACCAATATACTTTACATAGTTTAAAGTCATTTGTATTCCCTTCTCAGAATGTTACCTTGGTTAGAGTGTGAAACAGAGCTATTTTACTTTTCTGATTATATATTTTTGTTAAAATCATGTTTCATACTCAAACACACTTAAATCACAATTTTGATAATCAGATTCAAGGGATGGGTATTATTTGCTGTGAAGTCTCATAAAAGAATAATTAGCTCCAGTTAGAGCACCACAAAACACAGAAAAAAAACATCAGCATCTGTTTGAATTGGTTGTTTGACTGCTAGTCTTACAATTGACTGATTCTGTGGTGATGTACGAGTCAAGAAGTCCCAAGATGCATCTGTCCTGTGTTTTTTAATTCTAATATTGTTCTTAACAGCTGATAATGTGGCCCAAAGGTTTTATTTTATTTTTCATTTATTTATTTGACATTTGTATACTGGGAAAATCAGACTGGGCACAAGTCCCTTTTTCAGCAGAGGTCTGGGGAGAAAAGCTCCTTGCAGGTTAAAATTACAAACTTAAAATATTATGCAACTCACTTTTCAATTTAAATGGAATATACATTTAAGACAGTTTGTAAGATATCCATGCTATGGAGAAGAGAGAATGAATATAGTCAAGTAGTACATAGTCAGCAGAAAAGTTAATTATAACGAGAGGAGATAATGGTAAATGAAGAGAGAGAAAGGTATAGTAACATGAAATAAGTTAATATTATATAAATGGAAGGTTAGGATTATAACAGCTGAAGAGACAGAAGGAAGATTTAATTAGCCAGGGCAGGTATATGTGCAGAACCAGGACTGGGAGAGAATATTTTTAATGAATATTTAAACAGAAGAGTACAGGATAATACTCTGATGAGGATGTTTTCTAATGCTTGGCAGCAGTGTTTGATTATAGTAAATGTCCTGCAGATGTATTTCATAGGTTCATAGGTTGGTACTAGGCTATCGGCCCTAGGGCCTATACAAGCCTAGCCATAACAATTCCCTGGCTATTTCTTCCCACACTATTTACTACCCTGGACCCCTGTCTAGCAGGGCGATTGACGTGATCCCCGGGATGAATTTCCTTTCTCCCATCCAATCATCAAGTTTCCTTTTGAAGAGGGCCAAAGAGGCGCTCTGCTTGACATGCATGGGCAGTCGATTCCAGAGTCTGGGGAGTCTCTGGGTCAGGAACCTATCCCTCCAGCATGTTTTGTTTATTGTGATGACAAGGTTTAGATCCCTGGAGCGTGTGGCTCTGAGGGACTGGGATTTCTTTAAGTGTAGCATGTTCAATAGCTCTGGTTTTGACATGGCCATGTATGTTAAGCAGAGATCGCCTCAGAGTAGATGATATGCGACAGAGTATATCTGGAGTTTTTTAAGGTGGTCTGCATAGGGCATCTGCTTTAGACCTTTGATTCTTTTAGTGAGGTATTTCTGCGGCCTTTCCAGTTGTTGCAGATGTCTTGAGAGGTACATACCAAATAGGGCGTTATATAATGGGTCTAATGAGGGATGAGTACAGTGGGACAATGACCTCCTTTTTTCTGAATGAAAAGCCCATAGTAATGGGGTGTGCCACACAGAAGGATTTCCTGACTGTTGTGGCGATGTGGTTATTGAAGGTGAGACCACTGTCCACCTGTGTTCCTAAGTCTCTTATCACACTTTCAGTGTTTAGTGTACTGCCACCTATGTGGTAATTCATGGGTACATGTTTTTTCCCAAAGGGGATAAATATACATTTCTTGGCATTGAGCTTGAGCCCATGGCTCTGGCCCCAGGCATCTTTTTCTGTAAGGCCCTTTTGTAGAGTATCCACATCATTTAGGGATTCAATAATGGCTCCCAGTTTGCAGTCATCTGCGAACTTTGTTGGCCACAGTCCTTTAGTGTTGGCCTGTACTTCAGAGAAGTAGATGCCAAACAAGAGAGGTCCCAGAGGTACTCCACTTGTCACTTGTCTGGAGCTGGATTTGGAGTCAGCTAATTTTACAGTGCGGGTTCTGTCAGTAAACCAGTTGGCAATCCATCGAGTGACGTAAGGATTAATGCCCAGCTTAGTAAGTTTATCTATGATTCCAGAGTGGGGGATGGTGTCAAAGGCCTTGGTGAGGTCCAGATAGGCTGTGTGGACTGCCTTACCCTCGTCCACGGCTCTGGAGACTGATTCAAAGAAGTCAATCAGGTTCAGGAGACAAGATCGGCTTTTCACGAACCCAAACTGGGTGGGGTCCAGTGTTTGAAGGTTGCCAATGTCTTTGTTTATAAGTTCCATGATAATACATTCCATGGCCTTGCAGATCAGGCTCGTCAGACTGATGGGGCAGTAGTTCCCGGGATCCACAATGGATCCTCCCTTGTGGAGTGGGATAAATGTAGCTGTGCGCCACTCAGTGGGTACGAAGCTTGAGGTGAGGGTATGATTAAACATGACACTTAGGTGAGGTGCCAGTTCATTTTGTAGTTCATGTAGTACACAGCCCGGGATGTCATCTGGTCCCATGGATGCTGTATTCTTAGCTTTGGAGAATGCGTTTTTTACCTGTGTGGCCATTATTACTGGAATTTAGCAATCTTCCGGTACTGAGATGGGCCATTTAGGGGGTGAGAGAGGGGTGAAGTTTGCACTGAATCGATCTGCCAGGATATTGGCAATATCCTTGGGATCAGTATATTTAATGCCATTCTCTTGTAGCTCACAGCAGATCTGAGCATTGCCATTTAGATTCTTGACATAGTTATAGAATGCCTTGTGGTTGTCTTTGGAATCTTTGGCAATTTAATTTTCGTAACTAGCTTTGGAGGATTTTATAAGGGATCTCAGCTTCTTACTGAGGCTGGTAAGGGAGTTTTTTTGCATCCTGGGATTTTCCTCTTTTCTGCATCCTGGGATTTTCTCTTTTTTGCAACAGTTTCTTCCTTTTGTTGTAAAGTTTGTTTATGGCTTCCTTTTTTTGGAGAAGAGCATCTTGGTTCTATTTGGGATGGCACGATTCATTCATGAGTGGATGTGCTCGTACAGTGCCTTAGTGTAGGACTCAGCAGTCGAACTTTCAGTTCCCATCTGATGGGTGTCATGAAATTTGTAACTTCTGACTTGAGTAGCATGAAGTTGGCTTTGGAGAAGTTTTTTATGGAGGTTTCCTTACTGGGGGGTGGGGGTGGGATGTGGATGTTAAGGGTGATTAGCTTATGGTCTGACCTGACCAACGAGGGGGTGAACATAGGTGTGGCGCATCGATTTCCCATGTTGGTAATGACCAGGTCTAGGATATTGGAGCCCCTGGTGGGACTATGGATTAGTTGAGACAGGGCATTGGAATTTATGAATTCCAAGAACCATTGGGCAAAAGTGTTGGTACACAAGTAGTTTTCCCAGTTAATGGCGGGGTAGTTGAAATCACCTAGTATTAGGGTGTTTGGTTGTATATTAATATTTTCCAGCATGTTTAGAAAGGTGAAGTGAGAATCTTGGGGCATGGTGGGAGATCTGTAGCAAGCTACAATTTGGATTGTAGTCTTACCTAGTGTTAGTTGCACCTGGAGAATTTCAGATGCGCTGTGTTGGGCAACTAACCTGGTGGCGTGAATATCCTTGGTGAATATGGACACTCCTCCACCTTTAGTGTTTTGATCCAGGTTTGGTGGCCGAAAAGTGTGGTAAGAGTTGTAGCCTGGTATTGCAGGGGTGCTCTCTGCAGCCTTGAACCAGGTCTCAGTTACTGCACAGATATCGATGTTCTCCATTTTTAGGAGTGCCTCGAGAGAGTGCATTTTGAGGTTTAGACTTCTAGCATTGAGTAGCATTACCTTCAGATTTTGCATGCTTGTACCTGTTACGGTGGTGTTTTTTTCCTTTGAACTTTGCCTAAAAAAGGCACTATAGGGATGGCAAGAGCCTTAGCCAGTAACCTGAATCCCAGGGGCGAAAGGTGCAGACCATCTCTGGCAAAGCATCGTGATTTGTCAATCATGTCGTCCCAGGCAGACAGATTTGGTTTATAAACAGAAATTAGTTGCTGCTCAGATTAATGTAGTTTCTTGTTGGGTAAGTATTGATTAAGAATGGGGCTGATAGCTGGGCATGATGATGGGTTATATATCATTTTATGGGCTTGAAGCAGTCAAGTGTACTGCAGGCACTGTGGTAATTCTAGCCAGTTTAATGATTTCAGAACATCACAGTGATCTGAATTATAGGATTGATTACATGCAAATCCAGAATTATAAGATTGATTAGCTCCAGATCTACAAATTTTCTTATAACACAGTTCAAGTTTAGATTTGGTAATGCTTTGTAGATTAGTAAGGATAGCATACAGTTTGAAGAAAGAAGATATGCATTTGGCGGTGTAACTTTAGTTTGTGTCGACAGACATTTTTTGAGTGGCAGAACATGTTATGTTTTTGATGCTTTTATTGAGTTTTGTATATGTAAGCCAATTTTGAATTGATCATTGATTACTACACCTAATCGCTTTGTATGGGTGATGACTTTGTATGATGGTATTACCTAGAGATGTTATGTTGAAATTTTAATTCATATGTGTCATGGTCTTGGGGTTGAAAAGGAGTAATTTAGTTTTCTTAGGATTGAGATGAAATTGATTGTTAGTTAGCCAGTTTTCTAATGAGATGAAAGCTTTATGTGTGATAGACTGTGTGAGGAAATGTATCCGATATGCAGATGACGGTAGAATCACCTACATATTATATTACAGCAGCTTCTTTTGTATATGTATGAGGTCATTGACAAATATGTTAAACAGGAGACAGTCAATGATAGATCCATGTGGGACTCTAGTACTGACAGAGAGAAAAGGGGAAAAAGCTGATAGCCATTTAACAGATTTCAGACGGTTTGACAGACAGTTGGTAAACCCATCAAGTATGGATTTAGAGAGACCTAGTACTTCCATTTTAAATAGTAATTAAAATGAGACACTCTGTCAAAAGCTTTAGAGATATCTAGGAAGAGAGAAGAGACTACCATGCTGTTGTTTCTAGTTTTAATGATGTTATGTAGGCATGATATGAGAGTAATTGTGATTTTAAGAAAAGCAGATTCAACCTTATCTAAAACTCTGGGGGTATGCACTGGAAACAAAAAATACAAATAATCAAAAGAATTAACATAAAAAACAGCTAGCACAGTACTTACCTATAATGGAAGATTGTTTCTAGACTCACAGTATTTCTTGAAATTCTTAACAATTTTGATATTCTATCTTTTTCTATTTCTTGAATTTCTTAACAATTTTGTCATTCTATCTTTTTCTTTTTTATTGAAAAGTAAAAGTATTAAAAGCCTTCAAGGCTTCTTTTCTGTGATGTGCAGACATGTGTATTATACCTTTGCAACCTTCTTGGTTAATCTACTCACAGTGAAGAAGAAAAATGAATTTCTGGTTCCACAGCTCCCAGTTTTCTGCTGAACTGCCTTGCTGACAAACAAGACCTGGTGGTTACAGATGGACCACTGTGTCTTTCGGCTTTTCCCGGTTAGGGGTCACCACAGCGGAACTCCGGTCCGCTAATGATTGGCAGTAGATTTTTACGTGCCGAGTTGCCAGCCCTGATGCACAACCTTCAACGAAGGTACGCCCATTCACGCATGTCTCCATGCAGAAGACGCTCTAGCTGAGAATCGAACCGGACAGCATCTTACTGTGAGGCGACAACGCTACCGCAGCACCACGGACCACATTTTTTGAAAATGCAACATACTCTGCAGTTCATGAATTGTGCAAGTGAAAACTTCATTTTAATTTTACTTTCAGAAAAAAAATTAATTTTATGCTGCAATACGGAACAATAGACAGCTCTAAACTAAATGAGGGCTTTCATTTCTGACAGCACTTAACATTTGCAGTATCATTCAGGATACACAAGAAAGACTCAATCTCAATGCAAGATCAACCTCCATAAGAACCTTATAGTGACTGCCTTCTGAAAATAGGTGCATTATATGAAATGCATTTCCTATCTTCATCTCCGTTATTGATAGCACATACTGCAATATTGTGTTGGTGTTCATACATGCAACAAAGAATAACTTTAAAATGTGACTTTAAAAAGAGGTTTGAAGTGATCAGAGAATATCAACAAACACTCCTTACCACAGTCCTACTGACAACATTTTATATATCCTGATAAAAAAATAATTCCCTTCAATGTGTCTCTGAATGACAGGGAGTATATTACAGTACTTCAAGGCAGCCACTGAAAATAAAGATTTTTGATAGAACACTAAACATTTCAATACAGTAAGAAAAAGCTTGAGAAATATACTGCACTTTTCTTATCCACATATAAATGCTGAAATTTTATCCATCACAAAAAGCACTCATACAGGACCCTCATAGATACAAGTGTAACAATAACTGTCTTCACTCACACCTTATCTCATATTAAATAATTCAGTCACAAACACTTACAATATAGTAATAAATACACACTCACATTCTGGCCTGTATTTTTTTTCTCGAAAAATGTATACAAAGAATCCTGTGCTTCAGGAGCAGCAACAAGGACTACTAAAAATAACAGGAGAGACAACAAAGACTACTGGAAATAAATAGATTTGATTTGCCCTAAGGACTGAGTTATGCCCGCTTGATTGAAAGGAATAACCTAGTCTGTCATTCAGAGAATTAAATTATTCAAGGTAAAGACACAAGGCAGGACCACCAGGCTCTAAAAATCAAATAAATTTATTGTATATTCAACGGATAAGCACTTTCACATGTAAAAACATGCTTCATTAGATCTCAGAAAACAGTCAAACAGCTTAATTTAAACAAATTTAAAATACTGCCAACCAATCCAGTTCACAGCAGTAAAATCAAGTTAATTAACTAACTAATTAACCCCTTCAGCAGTAAGACAAAAGCCAAGTTAAGCAGACAATAGGAAGTTGCGTGTGTGTGTGTGTGTGTGTGTGTGTGTGTGTGTATATATATATATATATATATATATATATATATATATATATATATATATATTCAACAGTCACACACACACACAAATCCTAACATAATTATATGAGTGTATGTGTATATAAATTCATATAAAAATATATATGTATGCATAAAACAAGACATAACATATGTGCATCAAATATTAAATATATAAATATGCATAAATAAAGAAAAAATAAAATAAAATAAAAATTAAAATTAAAAATTAAAACTCAAACAAATTTTATATGAATACAAAAAATAAATACAAAAAAATCAGAAAATTCCATGTACCATTTACAATATATATATACTATAAACTGGTCATAAATCAAACAAAATATTGCTGTACTCTAATAATGACCTACTTCAGCTCATCCTACCTTAACCTACTCAAGTTTATTTTATCTTATTTCATTGCATATTATTTTGTTATATTATATTATATCATTATATATTATTTTACTGGACGTGCTACCAGGGCTGGTTTAAGACTAACATGATTGTTAAGCCCTGGAAAAATATGGGCACGTAATCTAAAAATCCACTTAACTTCTACCAACTCTAATTGATTGCTCAAATTGCCCCCTCTCACATTAATCGGCACTGTTTGTAGAACCCTAAAGTTAAACGTATGGGTACTAAAATTAGCCACATGTTTAGCTAATGCATTTTGTTGGTTTGAATTTTTGATGTCGTACAAGTGATTATAAATCCTGTCTCTCAACCTTCGTGTAGTCTTGCCTACATAGAAACAGGTACAACAATTACAAGATGCAAGATATACTAAGTTAACACTGTTACAGGTAGCAGTAAATCTAGGAACAAACCTGTAATTTAGGACAGGATGGTCGAAATTCTGTACAACAGTTATAACACTACACATCTTGCAATGTTTACATAAAAAAGTCCCATAGCTCAAACTCCTATTTGGAATCAAACTATTATTGGGACACCCCACCACATCTTTACATAAGATACGTTTCAAGTTACTACTATTCCTATAAGTGAAACATGGAGACCTCCCAACTATCCTGGCAGTGGCTGGGTCCAATAAAAGGGCATGCCAATTGCGCTTCACTACCTCTACAGTACAACTGATATCTCCCGTATATGTGGTGACAAAGTGAAGCCTATTGCTACTATCATAACCATTCATGTTTCTTATTGAGGAGACATTCGAGCCCATTACTTCCTCTCTTACTTTTGCTAAAATGGACTTCTTATAGCCCCTGTCCAAGAATAACTTATCTAACTCATCCAACTGTAATAACAGATCATCCAGATCTTTACAAATTCTCTTCAGTCTATGGTACTGACTCTTAACAATGTTAGAAAAGGTCATCCTGGGATGCATACTATTAAAATGCAATAGAGCATTCGTCCAGCAGGGTTTCAAATATAATTTGGTACTCAGTAGTCCAGCACAATCTTAATGAATGGTAATAATATCAAGGAAATCTACAGAAACATAAGAAGAGGTCATACTGAACTCTAAAAAATGGGTTGTAGAGTTCAAGTAAGCAACAAAATCATTCAAACTACCTTCATCACCTTTCCATAAAAATAAAATATTATCGACAAAACGTCGATAGAGGAGAATATTAGAAAACCCCAAATGGTCAAACAAAAAAGCCTTCTCCCAATGGTACATGGCAAGATTAGCGTAGGAGTTCGCACAGGGGGTACCCATTGCAACACCCCAACTCTGTAAATATAACTATAATAATAATTATTGATTGACACAAATCTAATCTCATTACTTAAAATAAAACATGATGGCAGGAATGATGAAACTACATTTGATTCCTCAAATGTTGCTTGTGTGGTCTGTGTACTGGGACCTATTTGGGACAGAGGAGTGTCATAGACCCTGCTCCTCACTCACCCAGGTGGTATACTGGTTGGCAGTGGTGAGATTCAAACCATTACCAGACTGGTCTTCACATTTCATGACAACAGGTGCTATCAATCACACAGTTCTCATGGCAAACCCCCTAGCTTATTTTATTATCTTACACTTTCTCAAAATACCATTTCTGTTTAGAAAGACAACAGTAACACCCCTCCCAAAATGCTGCCCTCAATACCTCCAATTACAGACTTATTTCATTACCTATGATATCTAGCCAATGTTCGTGAAAAATGTGTCATTTCCCATATTCAGTAATATAGGGATGACCGTGGTATTGTGTTTTACCAACAGCAATGTACAAGACAATGCAGAAGCACCACAAGTGCCTGTGGGTAATAAAAGACACTGCTGAGTCAGTTACATATAACCTTCTCCTAAGATGAGATGGCTTCATTTATCTGGCCAAGGGCTTTGGCATTATTGACCACAATTATTCACAGGCAATGTATCTCATAGGCATTTCAATATAATGATCGGAAGTCATCTTTTTCTGTCTTAAATATTATTTGTATGCAATGAACCCGCATACTTTATATAAATATAAAATATAAAAAAAGACCTATAAACATCAACTTGCAGTTTAGCATAAATAAAACAAACAGAGAAAAAATAAAAGTAAGAAACTGCACTCAATTTACAATACATATGAACTAAAATATCGGCACTGAAATTTGCACCCTGCATTAAGGTGCACCTTCTTAAACAGGGTGTATTTTTGGGACCTCCTAAAATGTGACTCTGTCTCACATGCCCACAGGTGGGAAGACAGTAATTTCCATAGTGCTGATGCCAAATAATCAAAAGATGAACAACCAGATGACTTAAGGCGGATCCATGAAATTAGAGTATCTCCTCATCTGCAGACTAGAAAAACTGGATTGTGGAGAGGGAACCAATAGCTCCTTTAAATACTTAGAATCCAGTCATGTACAACTCTGTAACTTAACGAGTTAAGTTCTTAAACACTGAGCTATGACTAGCAGCCAGTGCAGCTCCCACAACACAGGGATGTCATGTTAAATAGAGATGCTCCAGACAATACCCTGGCAGCAAAAAGCTGTACCCAATGCAGGTGGACAAGGACAGAATCTGACAGCTTAAAGTACAGAGTACAACAGTCTGTAATAGGCTAGATGGAGAGAGGAAACCACATCCATGGTCTCCATACTCAAAGACATCATCACCATGTTCTGGTGTCTCACAAGGCTCTGCATTAGGATCAAATCAAGCAGTAAAGCTGCCAGCACATAATTTATTGTCAACTGTCAGCCCTGAGAAACTTTCTCTTGTCATGATCCACCAAGTGGCATGTTCTTTACAGTTTCTTGTAATACATATTGCAGTAGAGAAGGTATTATCTAATAGATCATAGCACTGCAAGCATCCACTGTGGTACACTCATGTAATATCTTGCTAGGAGTATTAGAGTTATGGAAGCTGCCATAGATCCCAGGAGTTGCACAACTAACCTTGCTGGCAGGAAAGGAAGGGAGAGTAAGTGGGATGCTTCACTCTGAGTGAGAAAGGCTTGTGATTTGAGTAACCATGTTCAGACAAGCACTGATGAACTGAGAGTTGAGACTTGGCATAATTCACTGTAATGCCCAGTCCATATTTGGAGCAAGTAGTCCCTGGCTTGAATCAGTAGAGGCTTGGATAGTGCAGTGATGAGCCAGTCATTGAGATATGAAAACAACTGGAGTCCCAACAGTCTCACGTGAGCTGCAACCACTATCATGCATCATGCATTTGGTGAAAATCCCGGGAGCTGTGGTGAGACTAAACAGCAGGGCTATGTACTGGTAATGACTGACTCCCAGCCAGAAGTGAAAAAAAAAAAGCCTGTATCACCTATTTTGATGTGATAGTATGCATCTTGGAGATCTATCGAGCACATCCAATCATCCTTGTGCAGAAGCAGCAAAATGGACTGAACCATGACCATTTGGAACTTGGAGCCTTTGAAATATTGGTTTTAATTTGTTGAGATCCAGGATAGGTTTCAATTCCCTGGTTTTCTCTAGCACTAAAAGAACCTTAAATAAGTTCCGAATCCTTGTTAGTCATGGGGGACCATTTGGACAAATCTTTTTTCCAACAGGTTTTGTATTTCTATGGCTGCTGCTTTTCTCTGACTGGGTGAAAAGTGGGGCAGGTTTGTAGAACTATTGGGAGGTTGTAGGAAAAATGGTATGTAATCTTCTGCACCTAAGTGTCTTTGGTTATGACTGCCCAGGCTTGTGGATGCTGGGACAAGTGCCCCCAACTGACTCTAGAGCACAGCAGTTGGGCATCCCTTCAGGAGCACTGACAAGGTTCCTCAGAGAAGGGACCTCTAAAGCCTTGATTTTGCAGGTCTCCTCTGCCATGAGGATGTTGTCTATTATTGGAGATCCCTCCTCTGACACAGAGGGATCTGTCCCCATATGAGTACTTTGAAGAGACTTGGAACTTCAAAAACCACATTTTCCTGCCACTTCTCTGATTCCGGGAAAAGATTCTTTGAGGTGTAGAAAAATGGATCCCTATGAGAGATAAGGTCTTCCCATCTTATTCACTCCTGGACAGACTTTCTTTAACCTTGGGACCAAATAAGGTAGTTTCATCAAAGGGCGCATTGAAGAATGATGACTTGAAAGAATTCAAAAAGTTACAGATGTGCATCCAGGCATGCTGTCTCACAGCTATTACTGAACTCACAGCTCTTGAAGCACCTTCTCAGGCAGGGGAAATAAGTCTTATACAGGAGATTGATAGAGACTTCAGGGTGGCCAGTTATAAAGAAATGGTCTTCTTATCATCTGCAGACATGGATCCAGAGAGGGTATTGGAAAACTCTTTGATCAAGTCCCTATGAAATATTTTGTCATGTGCCAAATAGTTCAGGGACCTGACGGCAAAGGTCACTGACGCATACATGTGCTTCCCAAACCTGTTCAACTCCCTGGACTGTAAACTGGAAGGATGGACAGTAGAACTTTGCTCATCAAGTTTTTCTTGGTGGCTGCTGCTACCACCATAGCATCTACTAAGGAACCCTTACGCTAGTGGGCCTGATCCTTAAGTACAACCGGGTACTTGTCAGGTCTTTAATGAATTGGCTCCATGACATCTGGATTGTTCCATGTCCAATGGAAGATGTGGTCCACCATCTCATCCACTGGGGGACTATCCAGGATGTAGCTGAGCTGGATCCAAAAGCCTCATGAAACACTGACTTCCCTTGTAAAGGGGGGGGGGGGTCAAAAGACCAATCACCTTTCTGTCTCAAAAACTCAAGTATTTTATCAAAGGAGACATCCTCAAGGGGTGATCTGGGGTTCCCTTCTGCTTCACTGAAGTTGTGTCTTCTGTCAGGGATTCCTGTGGGGAATCTAAGTGCCCCCTCTTGCATGTATGCTTCCGAGGGTGCTCCCCAGTGGGGTGCTCCAGACAGGTCTCAGAAGCATGAGCTGAGTCCTGAGGCCAGCTGCCTCGATTTGACAGGCAGAAGACATAGGGGAAACAAGGGCTGTGCTGTCAGGTGCCAAAGAAAGCTGCCCTGGATGGCTAAGAGCATCATCTTGAATCTGCCTCAAAGCCGAAGTCAAAGCTGAACTGTCCATTGCTGAGGCTCCAAAAAGAAGAGACAGCCCCAAGGGCATCAGAGTTGACCCTAATCCCCCAGAAATAAGAATGTCAGAGCTGAGTGGATCAGAGACAACAACATAGTCAAAGAAGGCCAAGCCTTTGGATCAGACACAGACAGACTTGGAATTCTTGGGTCCAATGGCTCCAAAACTGAAGATCATATCAGATTAGAAGTCAACAACTGGGAAGAGGGCAATGGCAGGCTCATGAGTCCTATGGGAGATGGAGCTGGTATAACTCCTAACTGAATCTGGGCCCAGAGAAACTTCCTCATCATCCTGTCCATATCAGCTTCAGTTAGGCTCCTAGATGACCTGAGAGAGGATGAGGAAGACTGTGGCCTGGAAGTCCTTCTTTGAGTCTCCTGGAGAAAGTGTGAATGGATATGAGAAGAAATTGTCTCCAAAGAGAAGGTGGAGGAGCAGTGAGCCAGATATTTAGTCTTTTGACCTTGCCAGATCTGATGGACCTGATGGATCCAATGGTTTAGAAATGTTTTCAGGTGCAGCTGAGGGAGAGTTATCAGTGGATCATTTCCTGCCCTTTTTGCATTTGACTGATGGATCCCCTTAGCCTTCTCTGAAAGCTTTTTGGAATGGGAAGCTCCAGCAGAAGTTATTGAAGTTGAAGAGGTAGATGGTAACAGACCCTTCTGGACCAACTTGTTGCAATGTTCAACCAAAGCACTGTGGTTGAAGCCAACACATATGCCACATTCAATGTCCAAATGGGCAGATCCCAAACTATATACACACCCCTGGTATATATCAGAGTTGGGGATCTTATGCCCAAAGGAGGTGCATTTTTTATATCTGGTCAGTTTATTCGACATTGTAGCTACTTGAAAAAAGAAAAAGAAGACCAGGAAAAAAGAAAAGGAGAGAGATTACCAATGATGATAAAAACAGGCACAATTACCAACAATAGTAATGAAGAGAGGTACCTAAACAAAGGTAGCAGTAGGACAGAGAGGTTCAAATATTGCAAGTACAGAAAAGGCCTATGTCAAAGGAGTATGATAAACCAGAATAAACATGCATTAGTACAAAGAGGATGAAGAACAAGAAAGATTGTAGTTATTAACAATAATGAAGATAATAAGAAGTTATGTACTCACCATAACGTTCCATCTGAGTAGGTGGCTTCATTTGTCTGCAACCTGTGGGTCTTGGATCCGATATCGGATCCGAGCCAGCAACTTATTATACAGCTATGGATCTGAGCTCCTAGCTCCTCCCCTCACACATAATCCCCTGCCAACCCCAAATGACCTCAGATCAAGTTTGCCCTCCTACATATACCTGGAAAGGTATCCCAACAGGAAAAAACAGGATAATACGACAAAACAACTCTTCTGAAGGCCAGGGGGAAGGAGGAGGGGATGGTTGCAGACAAATGAAGCCACCTACTCAGATGGAACGTTATGGTGAGTACATAACTTCTTAATCTGGAGTACGGACTTCATTTGTCAGCAACCTGTGGGACAGAGTCCCCAGCTACCTGAATCATGGGCGGCCATCATGGAAGGATGTTTCCTTAGCACTGCGGAGCCAAAGGATGCCCTCCCTCTGGAAATGACATCCAGTTTGTAGTGGTTGATAAAGGTATGAGATGAGGCCCAAGTGGCTGCCGAGCAAATATCATCCAAGGGAACCCTAGATCTAAAGGCAGCAGAAGTAGATATGGAGTGAGTGGAATGTGCACGGACTCCCTGAGGTGCGGGCCTCCCAGAAGCTTCATAAGCTAGAAGAATACATTTGGAAATCCAGCGTGATAAGGTGACCTTCGAAACGGCTTTACCCAAACTGAATTTGGCAAAGGAAATGAACAGCTGATCGGATTGTCTGTGACCAGCAGTCCTATGAATATAGAAACGCAGCTGCCTGTGCACATCTAAAGAATGCAGCTTGTACTCTCCTTTATTTTGATAATTAGGAAAGAAAACTGGTAGGTTGATGGAATGATTGATATTGGTTTCTGAGGCCACCTTGGGTAGAAAGGAGGGATTGGTCCTGAGGTACACTCTATCCTGATGAAAAACCAAGTTAGGGGGTTTTACGGAGAGAGCTTGAAGTTCTGAAACTCTTTTCGCTGAAGTGATGGCTACCAGGAATGCTGTTTTCCAAGACAGATATTTAAGTTCGGCCGAGGCAGCTGGTTCAAAGGGAGGAGCAGTCAAGGCTTGAAGAACTAGTGATAGATCCCAAGGGGGTATGGCTTCTTTGATAGGGGGCCTGAGCAGAAAAGTACCCTTGAGGAAGGTTTTACATAGTTTAGCTGACATCAAAGGACCTGTCTCATGTCCCACATGGTAATGGGAGATGGCTGCCAATTGTACCTTGACTGTTGAACAGCTAGCCCCTTGCTGAAAAAGTCCGGTGAGGAAGTCCAACACGGACGTTAACGGAGCAGTGAAGGGGTCCAAATTATGATGTTCCGCCCAGATGGAAAAGCGCCTCCATTTACTGCGGTAAACTTTCCTGGTGGAAGGTTTATGCACTGCCACCAAGATGGCTTTGACTGGTGAAGAGATGCCAGGAGTCCTGATTAGGAGTGGAACTGGAGCAGCCAAGCTGTCAGCTTCAGGTTGTCCAGATTCGGGGTCGGTAAGCCTGATGGATGGGATATTAGATCTGGGCTGGGATCCAGAATTCAGGAAGGATTCACCAAGTGAGACCACAGGTAAGGAAACCAAGTTTGCCGAGGCCAGAATGGGGCAATGAGGATTATTCTGCTCCCCAACCGAGAGGCTTTCTGTAACAGCTTTAGCATCAGGGGTAGAGGAGGATAGGCATAAAGTAGACCGGGCGGCCAAGCATGCACTAGAGCGTCTCTCGGGGCTTCCCCTGGAGGGGGAATCAGAGTGAAGAAGTTGTCGCATTTCGTATTTGAGGGAGAGGCAAAGAGATCGCAGCAGAGTTGCCCCCATTTTGCAAATATCCGCTTCACTACTCGGGAGTTGAGAGACCACTCGTAAGGGGAAAGAATGGTGCGGCTGAGTTTGTCCGCCAGAATGTTGGCCCATCCCGGAAAGTGCGTTGCGATTAGAAAGCGGTTGGTGGAGATCGCCCATTCCCACACCCTCATGGCCTCTCGGCAGAGAGGGTAAGATCTGGTTCCCCCCTGTTTGTTGATGTACCAGACAACTGACATGTTGTCCGTCTGTATTGCAATAGTTCCTACAGGGAGAAGGTTCTGAAGTGCTTGCAACACTAACAGCACTGTCCTCATCTCCAGAACACTGATATGCAGTGAGGTCTCTGTGTCGTTCCACGTGCCTTGGACTGTTCCGCCTGCGCAATGCCCCCCCCACCCGAGGCGAGAAGCGTCCGTGGTCACCGTGACGAGACGAGGTGGAGCGCAGAAGGGTCAGCCTGTATGGAGGTCTGGGGACTGGAGCCACCATAACAAGGCCTCCTGCAAGCCTTGCTGATAGAGATAGGGTGATTGAGAGAAAGAAGCTGAAAGGACCATTGTACTTGGAGGGTCCACTGTAGTACCCTCATATTTAGACGAGCGCATGGAAGAAGCGTTATTGCCGCTGCCATGGAGCCCAGTGCCCTCAGGACCAATTCCGCCGGTGGAGCTTCTGATTGGAGGATGGCCCGCACATGAAGTCTCAGATTCTGTAGTCATTCCGAAGTGAGGTAGGCTCGCAGACTTCTCATATCCAATCTGGCCCCTATGAACTCTATCACTTGTGTCGGAGCAAGGGATGATTTGTTCGTATTGATCATGATGCCTAACTGGGGGGCTAGGCAGAGAAAAAAGTCTCTGGCTGAGCAGAGTAGATGCCTTGTTGGGGCGGTCAGGAGCCAGTCGTCCAGGTACGGGAAGACCTGCATTCCCTGGAGTCTCAGGTGGGCCGCTATCACTGCTAAAACTTTGGTGAACACCCTGGGGGCTGTGGTGAGGCCAAAGGGAAGGAGCTGGCTCCCAGCCGGAAGCAGAGAAACCTCCTGGATTGTCTGTCCATTAAAATGTGGTAGTACGCATCCTTGAGGTCTATTGAGCACATCCAGTCGTTCTCCCGCAAGAGGGGGAGAATGGATTGAAGAGTGACCATTCGGAATTTCTCCTTGGTTACCGACAGGTTCAAGAGGGAAACGTCTAGAATTGGTCTCAAGTCCCCCGTCTTTTTTGGCACCAGAAAGAACCTGGAGTAAAACCCTAATCCGAGCTGGTCTGGGGGGATGGGTTGGATGGCTCTTATTTCTAGCAGCTGCTGGATTTCTGGGGCTGCAGCCTCCCTCTGACCGGGTGGTACATCGGGGAGGTTCCTGAGTCTGGGGACATGTTGCATTGGGATTTTGTAACCTCTGGATATGATCCGAAGCACCCAGCGGTCTGACGTGATGGACTCCCATGCCGCCAGATGCCTCGAGAAGCACCCCCCGACTGCCTCCAGAGTGGAGCAGTTGGGCAACCCTTCAGGGCTGTTGCGTGGGCTGATCAGAGAAAGATTCTCTGGACCCAAAGTTTCTCAGGGCCCCTCTGCCTCTAGGGCAGCGTCCTCCCTGTCCTCCTCTGCCACGGAAGGACTGGTTGTCCGGAGCAGGTTGGGAATGTTGCGATTTCCAGAACCACATCTTCTTCTGTCCCTTTTGGTTCTTGAAGAAGGACCTCTGGGGAGCAGAGAAGCAGACTCCGACGGCAGACAACGTCTTCCCGTCATTCTCGCTCTGGACAAGTGTCTCGCGAATGGTCTTGCCAAACAAGGCAGAACCATCAAAGGGGGCATTAGCAAAGGATGCCTTAAAGGGCTCCACGAAGTCACAATGTCGGAGCCAGGCCTGGCGTCTCATAACTAGGCCCGCTCCGCTAGCTCTAGCGGCTCCCTCAGTGGCGTGAGACAACAGCTGCATAGAGGTATTGGAAATAGATCTTAGAGTGGCCATACGAGTGGAGTACAACTGCTTGTCCTCCGCCAACATGGACTCTTGGGGGGAAGCAGCGTATTCTTTAATAAGATCTCGCTGCATCCTGATGACATGTGCCATGTAGTTCAGGGACCTTACTGAGTAGGTCACTGAACTAAATACCAGCTTCCCAAGGCGATCCATCGAATGGGACTCCTTGCTTGGTGGATGGACCGAGGGGCTCTCCTGAGCTAGTTCTCTCTTAGTGGCTGCCGCCATCAACATGGCATCTACGGGGGGACCCTTGCTCCAGTGGGACCGGTCTGTGGGGGGGCTCAAAATCCTATCCGGGCATTTCGGGACTGGCTCCACAGTGTCCGGCTCCTTCCACGCCCTGGTGGTAACAAGGTCCACCAGGGGGTCGGCCAGAGGGGACACCCAAGAGGTAGATGGGCCTACTTCGAATGCCTCCAGAAACACGGACTCGTCGGAGGAAGCCTTGGGGGCAGACCACCCCCCCTGATCCTGAGCATTGCCATGATGTCTCCAAAGAAGACATCCTCAGGGGTGACCTAGGGGAGCCTTCCCCTTCATCCAAGTCCGTGTCCTCTGTTAAGGACTCGGGGGAGTCCACGTGCCTCCTCTTACACTTATGCTTGTGAGGCACTTCCTCGGGGGGGCTGTCCGAGGAGGTCTCACCAGCAATGTCCTGTTCCAAAGGAACAACCTGGGACATCGAAGCAGGCTGTCCCTGTGGCCGGGTGATGGAAGCCTGACCCAGCAGAGAGGGAGTGCAGGGTGGAGCCGAGACAAGGGCCGGGGGTCCGGATGCTCTCGACAGAGCCCTCTCCACTACATCGAAGGCTGAGGGGGAGCCGCTCTCCCTGGACTCCGAAAGCCGACTCCCACTCGGATCTGATGAAGGGATCGGAACCGGCGCCAAGACTGTCGGATCCGAGGGACCAGTGTGCTCCAACCTGGACGGAGCCAAAGGCACACTGAATCCCTCGGATCCGAAGCTCGGGCCACGGCTCCAAGAGGTTGGATCCGACAGACTCAAGGGCAGGGTCGGATCCGAAGTACCCAGTACTGTCGGCGCCGACCCACCCCCGGCTCCAACGCTGCCCGGCTCCAAGCGCTCCGAACCCGGGAAGCGGGTCGGAGAAGGAGCTATCGGAGCAAAAAAGGTTGTCGAGCTCTCCCCCAAAGTGGGGGGGAGGCAGGAGCAATCCCATCTGCAGCTGGGCCTGGATGAACCTTCTCATCATCCATTCCAAGTCTGCATCAGACAGGCTGTAGGTGGATCTCGACGAGGCCACCGAGGCAGGCCTGGAATGCCGCCTCGATGACCTCGACGGAGATCGGGTCTCCTCCTCCTCAGGTCCTGGGGAGAAGCAAGGTGATCGGAGCTGAGGAGGAGGAGACCTGGAAGCTATGGAGGGAGAAGCCCGCTTAGCTGGGGGGCCGAAGCGGAGGCCTCGGCCCGCTGCTTGTGGTGCTTCTCCCTCCGTTTCTCCCTCCTGGCCTCCCTGTCCTCCGGCGCCTTAGTGGGAGTTTGAATCCCGGCCGGGGGAAGGGGGGCAGGAGTGGCCACCACCACAGGCTGAGGAGGTGCCACGGGAGTAGCGGAGGCCAAAGCCGAATCCGGGGGCAAAAGTCCCGCCAGGACCAGCTTCGACCTCCGCTCCTTCAGTGCCCTGGGGTTGAACGCTGCACAAATGGTACATCCCGAGGACAGGTGTTCAACCCCAAGGCACCGAACACACCGAGTGTGGCCATCTGCCGGAGAGAGCTTATGGCCACACTCGGTGCACTTGGAGAAGATGGGTTTTGGGGCCTCTGACATGATAACCCAAACTAAATAAAACTACACAAGCACGCTAGGCCCCAAACGCAAGCAACACTCACACACACACACACTAACGACCAGCGAGGGGAGGGTTAACTCTAAAAATTTAAGAATTAACAAAAAAAGGAAACCTAACACACACACATTGTTTAAATAATGAAAATTATACTAATCTGACCAAAAACAGAGTCACTTATCTGAAAAATGCCAGGAGCTCGATATCCAGCTGTCACACCTAAAAGCGGCAAACTAGATCTGAGGTCATTTGGGGTTGGCAGGGGATTATGGGTGAGGGGAGGAGCTAGGAGTTCGGATCCATAGCTGTATAATAAGTTGCCGGCTCGGATCCGATATTGGATCCAAGACCCACAGGTTGCTGACAAATGAAGTCCCTACTCCAGATCACTTATTCAAAAAACACTCCAAATGCCCAAGCTATGGAGACCATGTCCATTCGCTGAAGGGGAAAACAAGATCTGGAGTAATTCTGTCAAGAAAGAAGGATTATGAGTAAGGGGAGGAGCTCAAGCTGTGGATCCAAGTCTTTAGAAGTGGCCAAAGTCAGATCTGAGACCCATCATTTGAGAAACGGATGAAAAAGACATCAGATTCATATCTAACAGGGCCACACTGCGACTAGTAGAATGACCTTTGCTTTAGCAACTCATGCCTTCTGAAAACATTTTCTTATCAGAGGAAAGGGGGGAAGTATAAAGAAGACCCTGACGCAAAGATCCAATCCAGACATTCTGCTGTTTTGTATCAGAAATACAAAATGGTATTTGTGCCACTTGGAAATGGCTGGGGAGGCAAAAAAGTTTTTCTGGCCATGACTGATCTCAAGGACATCTCATGGATTGTTAGAAAACAGTGGACTCTGTCCACCAACAAACTAGCTTCCCATGATATGTGAGCTTCTGACAGTAAGAGACTGCTATTCGAAGCCATTCCCACACTCTAATGACTTGTCTGCACAAGTGGCAGAAATGCATTCCCCAAATACACTGAAATGTCAAGCAACTATTATATTACCTGACTGAATGAACATATGCTTAGAAGGAAGAAACTCATGCAAAGCCAAATAGGTGAAAAGCACCACTCTTTTACGGCCAGAGGGGAAATATAGTCTCTGGACTGTCCATTCCTTTAGTGTCCCAATCAAAGGACAAATGCATCCACTGTAAATGCATGCGTCACAGTCTCCAGCATAAACAGTCTACCCATTAGAAAGTGGGCTGAAACAAACCTCTATGCTAGATGTGCCTTGCAGACATTCAGTAGCTTTATTACTGTATCCAAAGTATTTTTCTGTTAAGAGCACTGTACTCTGGAGGTTGCTGATATGATGCCGGGCACAAAACAACATAGCAATGGTTACTGCTATCAATCCCAGAGCACTGAGACATACAGTGGAAACTGTCTCTAGGAGAAGTGGGTGACCTGCTTTCATTATGTCTTTAATCCTCTGTAAGAGTAAAATGCCTGAGAGGTCCTGGTATCTATGAAGCAGTCTATAAAAGTCAACTTCTGAACAGGCAAAAATTAAGACTTTGCAAACATCTGAAAAGGTAGAAGCTGAGATGTTGCAAAGTTCTCTATAACCTCTAAAGAGTGAAACACTTAAAGCAAAAACTCCTTGTATGTGCTAAGATTGGCTGGGATTCACAGAGATATACAACATGCCTACACAATTCTTGATAATCCTGGTGGCAATGTGTGGCAGAAATTACAGTAGTGCAAGTAACAGTAGCCTAAGCTATATGGGTTATATACTGCATAGGATAAAACATCTGGCCAGCTACCAAAGCTGCAGAGCACTTTTCTTGTGCCCAAACTATTAGCTTGAGGTGAGCTGACTAAAAGACATGTTTGCAAATCAAGCCCTTCAGAGCTTTCATGCCAATTGAGAAGTAGAGGCTGAGGCCTGAGAAGATATTGTTAGGAACAAGAAAAATAAATGCTCACATCCTAGCATAAAAAATACACCAAAAACAAGGGGGGACAAGGAGTGGAAGAAGGGAGTGTTTACTGAAGCAGCGATCATTAGAACATCTACTGTTACAGGACGTTTACTTACACAACTGAACTATGTTCATAATATTGATCATTGCAGCAGGTACCCTAAGTTTTATGGGTAGATTACCAAGGCAGAACATCAACAAGGAAGTAGAAGGGGAAGGGTCCAGAAGCCCCTGAAGAATGTTCCTAGCAAAGCCTGACTTAGAACTGAAGAAGGAATATAGTTTGCAGTGCTTTGTAAAGGTATATATATGTGTGTGTATTTATATATATATATATATATATATATATATATATATATATATATATATATGTATGGTTCCCCTTCACAAAGTCGAATGTTCAGAAACTCGAAATGCATATGGCTGAAGCCATATGCTCGAATTTCTGAAGCTCGACTTTGTGAAAGGGAGCTGTAAAACAGAAAAACGTAACACAACAAAGTGTTTCTGCAGGGGGGAAAGCCCCCCTGCACCCCCCGCTACTTATTTATTCCAACTCCATGATCGCACTACAGCGCAAAAAGGGAAATCTCCTGTTCTGCGTTGTATGCCGTTCCCCATTCACAGAGTCAAGCTTCCACAATTTCGAGCATATGGTCTCGACCATATGACTTTCGAGATTGTGGCTGTTCGACTTTGTGAAGGGGAACCATATATATATATATATATATATATATATATATATATATATATATATATATATATATATACATCTAGAATATTTCTAGAGTCCAACCCTTTCGAACAAGTCATAGATGAAGCCAAGAACAGGTAGAGTGTGCCTTGACTGTGCTTGGAATAGTTCTCCTGTGGTGGGAATATATGGTATTAATGTGAGACAACCATTTGGAAATAGTCTGCTTTGACAGAAGTTGTCTCCTCTTTCCTTCACAAGAAATGAGCAACTGATCCGAAGTTCTGAAAGATTTTCTTTTGTCAAGGTAGTACTTGAGTTGTCTGTGGACATTCACAGTCTGAAGTATCCTTTCTCCTTCATGTTTTTGTTCAGGATAGAACACAGGGAGCTGGACAGTTTGTAGTTTGGATTAAAGTAAACATGGATACTAATCCTTCTTTTATGCCTAAAGTAGTACTTGAGTTTACTTTAATCCAAACTACCCGTCTCAAAGAAACATTGTCTCTGTGAAAAATAAGGCTGACCCACCAAAACAGCTTGCAACTCAGATACTTTTCATGCAGAGGTCAGAGAAATCTGTAAAACTATTTTTCCATGTTAAGAACCTGAAGCCAATCATATGAAATGGTTCAAATGGAGCAACTGTTAGCTTCTTTAATATAAAATTAAGATCCCAAGGAGATGCCACTGGTTTTCTTGGAGGTCTCTAATGCAATACCCCATTCAAAAACATTTTGACGTGAGAATGCCTTAAAAGAGAGGGATCCATGGGCAGACATTGAAATGGCAGTCAAATGAACTTTTTGGTTGAGGAGTAAAACAGGCTTATGAAAGTAACTCACACAACTATGCAAAACCAGAGGAACACTTATCCTCAATGGGTGCTGGTTATTTTGCTGGCACTAACTAGAAAACTTTTTCCATTTCCTTATAAATTATATTCTAGTAGTAGGTGTTATTGCCTCCACTACTACCTGCTGCATATCCTCAGTAAACAGGTGCCTAAAATGTATTAAGACTATCATCTAGGCAATCAGTTGTTGTTTGGAGTTGGAATTTATCAAACACTTTTGTTCTTATATGAGCAGATCCAGTCAGTGAAGAATCTTATGGTAACTGCCCTTGGTCAATTTCAAAAGAAGGGAGATCAATTGTTGCCTGGGCCAGAAAAGGGTCACCACGATGACCTTGGGGGACTCCTTCTGAAAATACAGAAGTACCCAAGATATCAACAGAAAGGGTGAAAAAGCATTCAGGAACATTTCTGTCTAAGGAAAAGAAAAGGCATCTGTCTTCCAGGCCTTCTTGCTTGGAGTCCTAGAGCAGAATTTTGCCAGCTGATTGCTCAGAGAGAAGGCAAAAGGTTCTATTTAAGAACTCCTTATAGATGGAGCAAATCTTAAGAACCCCTGATCTAGTTTTTATTTATGAAGGTCTGCCTTTGTTCTGCTTAGCTTGTCTGCCATAAAATTTGACTGAATGTAGGATGCCTGTAGAGTGAGACTTTGCTGTAAAGCTATATTCCATGCTAACATGGCTAGTCTGCATAGGGGGTAAGAGCTAGTTCCCTCTTGCTTGATTAAGTATCACATTGCTTTGATATTGACTGTAACAACCAGAAGTGGTCTTGCAGACCACAGATGATTCAGACAGTTGAATGGCTTCACAAGGGCAGGCATTTCTTTTATATTTATGTGCTTATGTCTGTCTTTGCTGTCCCTGAAACCTTGCACTTTTATTTCCCTTGATACTGCTCCTCAAGCAACGTTCGAAGTGTCCGTGGTGACATACTGATTTGGAACAAAATGGGAGAAGGGGAGATCTGGATTCAGCAATATTTAATCTCCCCACCAAATGGCTTCTTTTCTCACAAATTCCAGAACTGGAATCTGAAAAGATAATGAGTGTTCGTGCTGAGACCAATGAGACTTCAGATACCATTGTATCTTTTTCATGCAGAGTACTGCCAGAGGTATCAGGAAAATCCTTAATGCCATGAGACCCAGAATCCTGAGATATTCTCTCACAGTGATGAAGTTTCAGTGGAAAACAATCAAAACAGATGTAAATATAGATCTTTTTTTATGTGGAAGAAAAGCTCTTTGTACTCCCATGTGATGGAATCAAAAATGTCCCAACCAACTGAAAAATGTCTGACACTTTGAAAAAGACTTAGCAAATATAAACAAGTCATCTAAATATGATAAAATGTGTAGCCTGCAATAGGCTATGACAGGAGCTAGACACTTTGTGAACAGTGTGGAGCAGTGGATAGTCCAAAACTAAGGCAGAGAACTGATAATGTTATTCAGGCACATAAAACCTTAGGAAATGTCTGAAGTCTTAATAAATAGAAATGTGATTATAAACATCTTTTAAAGCTAAGTTACCAAAAAAAAAAAAACACATATGAGGAATGAGGGGTAGGTTGTGAAGTGAAAAGAGTTTGAACTTGGGCACTATCAAATACTGGTTTAGGAATGAAATGTACAAAACTGGTCTCCAGGCGTTTTTCTTCGGCACCAGAAACATTCTTGAATAAAACCCTTTTTGAAACGAGGAAGGAGGAAATTTTTCTATTAAAACCTAAGATAGCATCTGCTACAGGACAGGAGGGAACAGAGGGGCTTTGTCTGGTGGAAGTGGAATAATGCCCCGGAAGAGGCGAGGGTGGAAGGGGGAACAAGGTCCCATATGTAGTAATATTTCCTTATTTTACTGTCCTTTGTTGTGGGGGAGTTCCTCCTTTCCCTTTGGAATTTTCTTGCCATAGTGTTTTAAACATCTGCTTTCAAGCATTTTGCTGAGACGGTTTTGATTACTGCCAAAACTGGATGATGGAGCAGCAAATCTTGGGAAAATTTGAAGAAGGAAGGCTGAAAAATCTGAGAGATTCCCTGTATCAACTTATCTCTCTCATCACATTTTTTGATAACCTCTGCAGCAGAGGGTCAGAAGACTAAATCTCTACCCAAAGGAGAATTTAAAATCTCATTTATCATCTTTTGGGAGGTTCTGAGAACCCAGCCAGGCAAAACTCCTCAACACCAGTGATGACTACCTTTTATTAAGTTTTAGTTTGTCAAAATTCAATGCCCCTCCAGACTCAGAGAATCCAGCATCCTATGCAAAATTGCTCTAAGAAACTCTGTACAACAATGTCAATGGCTGCAGAGAGGCTTCTGTATCTACTACAGGTAAGCCCAGAAAGAAACAGCCCTGACTGCATCCCAAATTAAAGGAAAACTCTACCTCGGAACTGAAAAAAATGTGTATATTTTCATTGTATTTTTGTTTTCTGAGCTATTTTAATGCCTCAAAATCACACCAAGTGCTTATTTTACAATTTTAATGTGTTTCCCACAAAATGGCAGCTGATGAGGCTTGCATTGGTAACATGATCTTGTTTTCTTGCTTTAATTCCTTCTTTCCAGAATACATTTCAAGTCCTCTTTATATGAGTCATGCTAGACATAAAGAAGTGTTGTTTTCTTCTGCCATTAAGACAGAATGGCAGGAGTGTGAAACACTGTCAATTAACACACCTTCTGTAACAGAGCTACTTTTGTGTTTCCTTGAGTGAACCTCATGTATGTGTCTGTCAGAGCTTGTTCTATGCTATAAATAGCTGATAGCTACTCCCAGCAAAAAAGGTTAGTAAATAGCAGGCTTTTGTAAAGGGATTCTTTTGTAGTTCTAAAGGAATTGACAGACCTTCCCCCATTCTCTTATCCTAAGGTGTGAAAAATCTCACTGCATTAAATGATCCTTGCTGTATCATGTACAGGTGACAACTAATAATGGAAAGGACTACAAAGTATTGTCTGTTGCTTCCCAGTGCCTTCAGTGGGAAGTTTATTTCACTCTCATGAATGATGCAAAATTAAAACATGCTTTACTGGTTCCTTAATTATTTCTGTCATGTTCAACCCCCTTTTTTCTATTTTGTATTTATTTATACTTGTTAACCAGGAAAGTAAACTGGTCCTAGGACCCTCTTCAGCCAAGACCTGGGCTACACTGGCAAAGATAATAACAAGTAATAAATGCACTTAGCAATACAAAGAAAAAATACTGCTATAAACACATTTGACAAAGATTGCATGCACAACACATAGCCAAAGTGTGACAGTGAATAAGTAAAATAACATTTGCCAGAATGTATACATTAATAATGCTTAACACTACTATGTCAATTTTATTATAAATGATGAATTTTATGCACCCATATTGCACAACTCACAGTGCTGAGGTGTTACTGTTCTCTAAATGGCTATGAATCAGCAAGTGAATATTTTATGGTTTCACAAAAGGAAAGGGCAGGGGATAATTATATTTGCATCACTTTTGTTGTTCTAAGATAGTATGAAAACATACTAAACCTACAAATTTTGTAATGGAACAACCATTACAGTGGACCCTAAGAACTAATATGGAGAAACAGATTTGGGACATGTAGAAAGTAGGAAAAAAAGAGGTTGATTATGATGACGACAATTATATAATACACACATGCATGCACATATCCCATCTGTGTACGTATATATTTGTGTGCATGTGTATATATGTGTATTATATTTGTGTTCATCTGTATATGTGTGTGTGTTGTCTATACAGACACACACACACACACACACACACACACACACACACACACACACACACACACACACACACACACACACACACACACACACATCCATATGTCAGTGCATTTGTGACTACTTACAAAAATATCTATTGTATATTTCTCTCTAGATGTATTCACACTGTACTGCATTCCACATATAGTATTATACATGCTACATACATAAATACATTTTATACACACACATATATATATATATGTGTGTGTGTGTGTGTGTGTGTGTGTGTGTGTGTGTGTGTGTGTTTATGTCTATACACACATATGCAGTTACAAAAAAAATCGGTTTTGATTTGTTTTTATTTAAATGACATGAAGTACACAAACAAGCATATCATTTGTTTCTCTGTTACTTACACACAGACACACACACACACACACACACACATGCACACTCATCATACCTCTCAACTACTTAGCGAAAGAAATCTGGACAAAGCCTACAAAAATGGGATGACAAAGACCCAAAAAAGGGACAATTTTTAAATATTGCTCTAACTTAGAAAGTTGCAAAAATAACAGGCCTTGTGTTAGCACACATTTTCTGAAGGATATGAAGTCTGAAACTCAAATGTATGTCATTATTTAGAGATTTCTGTCCTCAGTGATTTGCCAGAAAACTACAAATTTTATGAGAAACAGACCCAAAATATGAGTGCATTTCAACACAGTGAAAGTACTTCTCATTTCCTTTTCATGTTTTTAATGCAAGGGCACATAGCAAATGTATATTAAAGTATATTGTGGTTGCCATCAATGATCACATTTCCTCTGTGGACTGGAAAATGCTCATGCATTCTACTGCTATAAGGACTGACTCAAAGTTAGAGTCTGTTACCATGGATCAGTGTACCAGATATGCAATACCCTCTGGAAGAATGTCACAAAAAAGCATAAAAGACCTTATTATAAACAGTATTGGTGCACCTAGTTGACAAGGTTGACACGTCTCTCTTTCTGCAGTTCTGTCCTCAAAGCCAAAGTCAGAGCTGAACTGTCCACTGCTGAGGCTCCAAAAAGAAGAGACAACTCCAAGGGCATCAGAGTTGACCCTAATTCCCCAGAAATAAGAATGTCAGAGCTGAGTGTGTGTGTGGGCGGGCTTGCAAATGGTAAATGTGTGGATGCTTTACAAGAAAAAATATTTTCTAACTTTTTTCTAAATGTTAAATAAATATTTGATACTATTTTTAAGTTACCTTAACATATAAACTATTAAAATAACCATTTAAAGCTTAGCATTTCAATACCTTGATGCTGCTTATGTAAATTTGTCAAAAGAGGTGACAACTGCCTTTAAACCCCTGACAGATTTAATTGCTTTGTTTTTTTATGAAAAGGAAATGTTAAGTTTTCCGCCTCTCTGCAATAAAAGCAGTGGAAAACAGTTCCACAGCTTTCTGTGTGTTTTTTTTTTTTTTTTTTTTTTTTTTTTTTTTTTTACAGCAGCTGCTGACATTAGCAGGATTAATTGCCCATCTAAGATTGACAGCAGTACCTGACAGGGCAAATTACAGATTTATCTGTGTCTATGGTATGTCATGCAGGTGGAGACAGATTCCTCTGCAAAGTATGACAGAAGGTAATCTTAAAAAATGTAGGTGCAAGGAAATTAAAGTTTTAAAAAGTACAGGCAGGTTTCTGGTACCTACATAATACTGGAACCATACTGTATGAAGAAAAGCAACCTAAGGATTGAGTTCAACTATAGTAGAGGGGTACAGTTTTCCTTTAAACAGGATATACAACAGAAAAATAATTATGGAAATACTCGGGAAGGCTAATTCTGTTAAAGATAAAAACTCTCTCACCATACTAAGTAGGCAACTAAGAGGGCTAATTAGGTCAAGCAAAAGCAACTTTGAGGTTACAATAGGCTCCCAATTGAAGGATAACCATAAGGACTTCTTCAACTATGTCAGAAACCTCAAGGGCAGCACACAGTAATGTGTTGAACTGGTGGTTAATGGTGCCACATTCACAGAGCCTAGTGATACAGCAAACCTAGGGGACAAATTCACTTCCAGCTTTTCCTTCCTCTCACCCACAATCATACTCCAAGAAATACCCTAAAACATAGTCTCGCCAACTATAACTAGGCAGCATGTACTGGCTACACTTGCTAAAGCCAAGAACACCACCTCAGTGGGCCCCGATAACATCTCAGGATGCCTCCTGAACAGTCTAAAATATGAATTATCAGGACCCTTGTAGCCATTATTTAACTACAGTCTTAAAACAGGCTTTGTGCCATGAGAATGGAAGACAGTGATGGTCACCCACGTTAATAAGGGAGGACTGTCAACAGATCCTGGAAACTACAGACCCATTAGTCTGGCAAGTCTTATTTGAAAAGCCATGGAAAGAACGATCACTAAATTTATCATCAAGGACATAGGAGACCTCCAGTCACTGGATCCATCCCAGTTTGGTTTTGTCAAAGGAAGGTCATGCTTACTGAATCTGGTGGACTTCTTTGAAAGGGTCATTAAGGCAATGGATGAAGGCAAAACAGTGGATACTGCCTACATAGATCTGGCTAAAGCATTTGATATAATACCTCACTTGGGAACTGTCAACAAACTTATAGAATTAGGAATAAACCCCTTTATAACATGCTGGATAGATAGCTGGCTCACTGATAGGACCCAGGAGGTTAGAATTGGTGAGGCCTCCTCCAAAAAGAGGTCGGTCACCAGTGGAGTCCCTGAGGGATCTCTACTGGGCCCACTCCTCTGACATCTACTTCTCAGATGTCAAATCCAATGTCAGAAGCCTCTGGTTAACCAAGTTCACAGATGACTGCAAACTGGGAGCAGTCACTGACTCAACCCAAGACAAGAACACCCTACAGAAAGGTCTATCACAGACAAATCCTTGGTGCAAAAGCAAAACTCAATAACAAGAAATACATTATTGTACCTTTTGGGAAGTCAACTACCCGGGCTAACTATGTCATCAATGAAACACCCCTAAAGGTTGATTCAGTAGTCAGTGATCTGGGAACCATGTAAATGGTAGCCTAGCCTTCGGCCAACATATGTGCAAGGTAGAAGAAAATCCTTCTATGTTGCTCAACTCATAAGCAAGTGCTCAGCATCTAGGTCCAGAGAGGTCATCATACCACTGCACTTTACCATCATCAGACCCATCATAGAGTATAATGCCCCCTTCGGTATGTACCTTACCAGACACATGCAGCAACTGGAACATCCACAAAGGTTCCTTATAAAAAGAATACAGGGAGTAAACAAAATGTCTTACGCTGATTGCCTCAAAGCCTGTATCTTTACTTGGTATCATACAGACTTCTGAGAGGTGATCTTTGCCTGGCATACTAGGTATCCCTGGACTCTGTTTTGATTAACCTTTTGCACATCCACAAAACAAATAACATCAGAACTACTAGATTAGAAGACCTAAATTTTGCATGTGATATAAACAGGACATCTTGGAGAGACGGATATGTTACTCAGAGAACTCCAATTCTCTGGAATAGTCTCCCCATCCATGTGAAGCAGTGTTCTTCCCTATTCTTATTGAAGAGCAACTTGGACCAATAGATGGATAATCAGAAATCCACCCCTGATCTGTCACCTATGTCGCTGATGGACAAAGGCATTCAGTAAATCACCCCATATATAAATCAGATTTGTGGGTCACATTTGGGTTGAACAGCTAGACTTATAAGGGCCTTAGTGTTTGTTTGTCTGGTACACACCCATGAAACTATGACAAAAATGAAAGAATACTTAATTATATTAAGGAATGCAGTGTGCCGATAGCAATGCTACAGGAGACACATTTGTAAATAAATGAGCATATGAATTTAGTAAAGTAAGGATTTCAGGATGGATATTCCGCAGAATATTCTGCAAAATATCAGGGACAAAGGAAAAGAGGAGTACTAATATTAATTGCTAGAGGAGTTCCAGTAGTGACATAAGAGGAAAACAACATAGTAATGAAGATTTGTAGTAGTAAGGTGCTGCTGGCAAGGGATAAGGATTATGCTGGCATATATTTATATTCTCCTAAGACTGCTATTTTGGAGGGTAAAAAAAATTGGGAGAAATAATCAGCATTCAGCAGGGAATATTACTTATAGATGGGGACTGGAATTTGATTTACAACAATGAGGATGTATCGGGGGGGCAGAAGGGGAAATATAACAAAAAAGGGTAGATTTCTGAAGAAATTTATGAAAATAATTGGTATGAAAGACCTGAATTCAGTATTAGGAACACAGTGAGAATTTACATATTATTCCCCAAGGTACAAAAACTGAGCTAGACTTGACAAATTTGTATTTCACAGGCCACACCCTATGGTAGTTAGGAGTGGCAGACCATTGTCAACACAGACTGGAACAATGGTTCAATTCACCACAGTGTGAGGATCCAAGCTGCACCTGACTAAAGCAGGAAAGAACACTGGAGTAAACTGCAGAACAGATCCTCGGAAGCCAGTCACTAATGGTACTTGTAGTAAGGAATGCCTTTCTGTAAACTTGTATTTCTGATGCAGTCAAATGAGTTCTGCTAGCCACTTTCTGTCCTAAATCGTGCAATGGAAAATTGACAGATGGTTAGTGCTGCCTCAGTCTTGGAACATAAATAAAACCCATGGTAGTGTTCAGAGTGTAGACACAAATTAATCTTTGCAGAATTGCAGTATATCTAACATAAGCCAGTGCAGATGCTGCAATACAGATAATAAGAAAATCTTTAATCAGAAAGTAGTCAAGGTAGCTACAAGTTATCTTTCCATATCACATGGGGGAAGAAGTTAAACCATAGTAAATGCTGAGGTTCAATTCCCAAAATACATCTCTTATTAAACAGTAGGTAAAAGAGCATGCAATATCTCTCTAGACTTAACAACATTCTATTTAATTATCAGCCATAGTGGAAATGGTGAATTTACAATCTACCCTGTAAAAGCAGGATGTTTGCCTTGCTGCTTTTTAATTTGTCTTGCCTGTCCATGTCACCTAAAGCTAACACCTTCAGAATTATGTTATGTGGGGTATCCAATAGGATTTTGTATACAATTGTAAAGTATTCTGGGTAAACAAAATCCAGTTGTCTTCAGCTATGAAGATATTTGTTGTATTTCCTGCACTACAACATCTAGCTGACAATATATGTTTACAGGGAATACAGCTCTCCTCTGCCTTCACTTAGTGTAGAGTATAGCATGCTGTGTACTGTTACTGATGTGGAGGTGTTTGAATAGCACAGGTCCATGGTCTATCTAGTTCCATTTATCACCACCCCCCCCCCCCATGATGTGGGGGACAGGTTGGAGCTCTTCTAATATTGGACAGGCCATTATTAATGAAATTAAATACAAAAACACTTTATTTCTATACCAGAAAGCCTATAGTGTGACAGTGTATGTATACCATCTCAGTGATGTTCTTAATTCAGTTTTCTATGAAAACATGTCATGTTCTCTAAATGGCTGCAAAATACAATAACCTGATAAATGCAGCTTCAGTACTACAGCATAAGCAAGTTCATTTTCAAAGTATGGCATTCCACTTGCTAAACACTATAGACAATGTGCATTTCCAGTAGGAGACTTCTGTAACAGTAACCTATATACTAATTTTAGTCTAAAAAGATGTTATGATAGGACTTTTTTGGTTCTAGCAATAATTCGAGTCACCATTGTTAGCAAAGTAAAAAGCCAAAGCAGCACACTTTTTTTGCATTGGAAACATGTATATAGTAATGGGAATGTATGCATTTCCAGTAGCTTGCTACAATTGCTTTGGAAAGTGCAGAAAAATACCTTGAGCTACTTAAGTTTGTTATGAATTCAAGAATAAAACAAAATTAGCCTGACAGGGTGGGAGGCTGGTATAATGGTTAAGGTGTTTACCTTACAAACATAAGGTGCAGGGTTTGATTCTCACATGGGGTAATTGGCTAGGTTGAAAATGGCTCACAAGGGCAGTTAGCCTAGTACTAATCTATGAACCTATGAAAATGTCCATTTAATTGAGAACTTTGATTTGTATTCAATAACTATTTCAGATCATGTGCCAGTAATTACTAAGATAAAAATGCAGGGTAATGAAGTAAAAATGAGACATTGACATTTCCCTACTTATGTTAAAAAGAGAGGAATTTAAGGAATGGGTAGGGGAAATTATCAGGTGTTATTAGGGAAGATAGAAAGCACTCCAGAAACTACAGCTGGTGGGCGAGATAAAAAGAAAATGGAGTTTAAAAACAGGGTTGAAATAAAAGGAAAAGAGATCTGGATGATAAGTAATAAGAATTATTTAGAGTGGCTGACAAGTATCACAGAATAAGGGGAATCTCACAGAACAAGAAGAGGCACAGTTGCAGAGTGCTAAAGAGAAAATAAGGGAGTACCTAGATAATATGCATGAGTTTAGAATGATTGCTGTTAAACAATTTATGGAAGACTTAAATATGCCAAGGTTAGAGGCAGATGAGGCTCAACAACTAACAATTAAGACAGCAGGAGATGAAATAAAAATTGTGCTGTATATCCGATCTACAGGAAAGTCTCCAGGAATAGATGATATTTCAGTAGAAGTTTGTAAATTAGGAGGTAAAAAAGTAATAACGATCTGGAAGGTTTTGTTTAACAGTATTTTAAAAGGAGGGGAGGCACTAACATCCTAGAAAAAAGTTGTGGTGGCTGCAATACCTAAAGACAGGAAAGACCCATCTGTTCCAGCTTTATATAGGCCCATTTCAATTTTAAACCATGATTACGAAGTGTTTAAGTCTATTATGGCTAAAAATGGCAAATGTAATGCCAAAATTGAGAGATATGGACCAATATGTTTTTGTGGAGGGGAGGCAAACATTTGACAACATTTATAGAGCAATGATTATCCAGAGAGAAGCAGAATGTAAGAAAATACCACTGTTGTCGGTGGGTCTTGATGCAGAAAATGCATTCAACAGAGTAATCTGGGATTGTATGAGAAGGCCAATAGAAGCATTTTAATTTCCCAATACAATAATAAGGTTAATTAGAAGGATATATGAGAGAGTGTTCATCTCTGATAAGTTGTGCCTGAACAGAGGAACCAGGCAGGGGTATCCTGTATATTAAAAACCACTGGCAAAGAAAATAAGGGACTCAGAAATTCAAGGATATCACTGGTATGGTGTTCAAGAAAAGTTGGCTTTATTTGCAGATGATATTATTTTGTACCTGAAAACCAGAAAAGGACATTGCTGTGGAATATTTTGAGACACTTCCATTTTTCTTTAGGTTATAAAATCTGTAAAGATGAAACAAAGGCTACAGCTGTAAACCATGTACCCATAAATAAATTAGTCAGACAATAGCCATACTTATGGGGAAATAATGAAGTATTTAGGAATATGGATTGAAAATGATTCCATTATGGCAGCTAAGGCTATGTGGAAAGAGACTAAACAAAAGAAAATACAAAAACTGAGAAACTGGAAACTACTACCTATGGTTATGGATAGCAAGATACAAGTAGTAAAAATGTTTTAAACCCTACAGTTTTATACATAGGTTAGACATAAATCCACAAACAATGTGCAACGGGACTGCCAGGGCATAAAAAGTCACAAATACCAAGTCTGTACAAGCAAGTCCAGATACAGTCTCATCAATACATCGAAAACACGAAGTCAACGATCCAAGAGATCTAAAAACACTGGTTTATTTTATCGTGGTAAGCGCTTTCGCTTGGGAGCCTTCTTCATACCAAAAATACACACAGGAAATTCACATATTTATAATCAGCAGTAATCAGCATCAATTAACTACCAATTATGCATTAAAGGTACATAAATATAAATATAAAACAAGTCTATGCACTAATAAACTACTATATCCTGTATAAAATGGAAGTAAAAATACATGTAATAAATATGTCTAAACTAAAATATGACTGTGAGATAATATGATAGACTAATATATGTAAATATGCTTGAAAAATGTATCTGTAAATAATATAAAACTAATAAATAATTAATGCAATACCCTATCTATAAAAAATATCTAAATATAGAAACAATGATCTAACCTACAAAACCTATTTATGTACACATAAATACCCATTACAAATCATTTGCGAAGCCTTCTCTTTTTCAAAGCGGGCTTGATAGATGCCCTCTCATTTAAGCCCAAGCCTCTATCTGCCCTTAAAGTAATTATACAACACATCTCTCTGTATTCTGTGTAAGTCCGAATATCTCCTTCCCTAATACTCGGTCTTATTGCTTCTATCACTCTGAATCTAAAACTGTGATGTGTGCCTTGTTCCATCACATGTTTAGACAGGGCATTTAAGGTAGAACACTTCCTGATGTTATACATGTGTTCTCTCATTCTATCACGTAATGGCCTATTAGTCTTCCCTACACAGAAAGCTCTGCAGCTTCCACATGCTGCTAAGTATACCACATGGGGAGTCATACAATTGTGGGTACCCCTAAAATAAAAATCCCTGTGTAGGTCCGGATGATGAAAGACCTCCGTGATTTCGATGTAAGAACAAAAATTGCAAGATTTACAGGGTTCAGTATGGCCTATTGATGTCCTAGCTATCATATTCTTATTAGTGCATAATGATTTCTTCAGATTACTATGATTTCTGAATCTAAAATGAGGTACCTCACCCACCAAGTTGGCAATATCTTTATCCACTAACAGAATAGGCCAATGTTGTTTAAACAAATCAGTGACATATCCTATATCACTTGTATAAAACAGCGGGACCTTAGTAGCAACATCTCGATTGTGATTTCTATAATTGTCATAGGTACCTGCTGGTCCATAATATGGTTGGGCTCTAGTCTCTCTCAGTTCAACCAAGTCATCCCATTGTTTAACCATCTCAGAATGACTATATCCTCTATCTAATAAATTGGAAAATAAAGAATAAATAAATAAAGAATGGGATTTTGGATGCAGATCCTAAAGGAGACTCGCAACAGTCGTACAGAATATTATGGTCATAAAGTTGCAGAAAGTATACAAAGAACTAAGCAAACACTGGAATGGAGAGTGGAAATTCTGATGATAAGGGTGGCAACAATTAGGCGAACGGATAATAGAAAAGAGGAGGCTGGAATTTACTGGAAGAAGATGGCAAAGGAATCAAAGTATTGGTAAAAAATAATTAGAGAAGGAAAGGTAATAGAATGGGAAGAAGCCAAGAAGATTTCTGGATTGCAAGTTAGTGATTGCCTTCCTTTTCAGGGACTAATATCAGAGTATAGATAAAGACAAGGGGGTTGGGAAATCCTAAATGAAAGACCTGCACTGGTTGAGTTTTGAATTGAATTTACAACAGAAGCTGCTGTTAAAAAGGAATAATTAGTAGGGCATATAAAATATTGCACAATAACTACAGGAATAAGTCAGAAGAAGTCAGAAAATATTAGGAAGAGAAATTGGATACACAGTTCACAAAGACAATGGAAGGGCATTTGTATGACTCCCAAATATAAAACAATCTAGAATATGTAGGATTTTTGCCTGGAAGTGTTTGCATAGCTACTTTTACACCCAAGCAGACCTAATTAATTTTTCTTTAGGTAGTTGACAAATGTTGGAGGTGTGATGGGGAAGAAAGAGGTCACTGGGAACATATTTCTATTTAGACTATTTACAAACTAATAATCTTCTCTCCAACTCCCAACATGGCTTCAGGCCATTCCATAGTACTACCACAGCCTTACTCTCTTTCACTAACACTATCCTTCATCACAATAACAATGGGCTGTTCTCCTCTGCTGCATACCTGGACCTGTCCAAGGCTTTTGATATGGTTTCACACAAACTGCTACTCTCTGTTCTCACTAACCACTCACTTTCTCAGTCAGCTACAAACTGGTTCCACAGCTATCTAGATGGCCGCCAACAATCCGTTGTGTGGCATAATGACCTATCACCTCGACTTCCCGTCACACTTGGTGCCCCCAAGGCTTCATCCTTGGTCCACTATTATTCTCACTCTTCAATCTATTCACAGCCACCAAGCAGGGCACTCTAATACAGCATGCAGATGACTCAACTCTCATCTGCTCAGCCCCAACTATACCAGAACTTCATAAAATCACACAGGAAGCATTTTCCTCTGTAGAAAACTGGCTATCCGATACCCAGCTATTACTCAACTCTAACAAGACTAATCTCCTCATCTTCCAACCCACTAAACTCAACCTAACTAACCCCCACTTCAATATTCTGGCCAACAACACCACCATCATCTCCCCTAAAGAACACACCTAACCACTTGGCATTGAGATTGACAATCATCTTAAATTCGACAATTACATTTCTCTTACCATAAAAAAGGTTCACAAAAAACTACGATCATTGTATAGACATAGGTAATACCTCACCAAAGCAGCCAGAATCTCAGTTGCAAACTCCCACCTCATTTCAACCTTACTCTACGCCTCTCCTATACTTACCAATCTTAGACAAACTGATCTAAACAAGCTAGAGGCCTGCTATGACAAAATAGCCAAATTTGCCACTAGCTCATCTTACCGTAGCCATCACTGCAACTCACGTAAAGAAATCAATTGGCTCGAACTCCCACAACTTCTCCAGCTCAACCAACTCTCCCTCACTCATAAATTAAGTAAACCATTCTCAAAACATACCCTCCCTTCAAAACCTTCTCCACCCCTACTCTACTACTAGATCTCTATGGTCCAGCAATAAAAAACAACTCCAAGTAACCAAAGGTAAAAACTCAGCCAGAGAAGCTCTGTTCTCTTGCATAATATCCAGATTATGGAACCCCCCCCCCATAACACCCTACCTTCATACCATCACTTCAAATCCAAACTAAAAGCCCAGTTAAAAAAACACTTTTATGTCTTTGTACCAATCCAGACTAAGACTCACTTACGTTCCGCTCCTCAAGTCCTCGTCTCCCTTCCCCTCCCTTTCCTACCCTGCCTCTCATAGTCAGATCATTACATCCCCCCTTTTTCTGTCTCCCTCTGATTTTTCCTCTACCCTTCCTGCTTACACCTCCATATGATTCATGTCAGCTATAAGTCTGTTAGTGTACTTAATTATAACTGTCAATTTAAACAATTTAGAATATGTAAATGTTTATTCCTATCATTTATCCAAACACAGCTATCAACTGGGCATGCTATTTCTTCCTAACTTTACAATATCACTTCTAAATTTTTAATGTGTATTGCTACTTTTTATGCACCACAATTGCTTCTTCATACATCCTTGCTGTTCATGTATACCACAGTTTTTACTTGCTTTGCATTATTACTTGTTTTGCTTGTGTGGAGCTTTTCTCCCCGGGCCTCTGCTGAAAATGGACCTGTGTCCAGTTGGAATTTCCTGGTAAATAAATGTAAATAAATAAAATATGTTTTGGGAGTGTAATGAGTTGGCTGACTTTAAAAATTCCTTTGTCAGAAATACTGGGTGAACAAATGAGTGTAACAAAAGAAATGATTTTTTTTGAGCTGGGATACAGGATCTTGACTGCATACACAAACTATACTTGAAGTAGTGATTATTGGAACAGACATTAAAGGAAAGGAAGTGGGAACTTTAGGAAAGAGTAGCAGTATATATTATATAGAAAAAAAATGGAAATTGTGGGAACAATGCATACAGAAAAATGTTTTGGAGCAATGATGTTCAAGAGAAGGTAGGAAATGAATAATGTATGTTACATTGCTTAGATTATATAATATATAACAATATATGCAATGTATAATGTTTGTGAACTTGTTAATATGGTTTGATTACTTTTATATAAATGTAAGTTTGCCTGCGTCACAAGTGATAATTAATTAAAGGTGTTAAAAAAGCAGTACCAATGGTAACAGTCCTGGATGTAGCATCTACAGAGCCATATACACACTTTAAACAATGACTAGTGACCTGAGAAACTGATTAAACTAAGCCGCATAAAGCAGATTTGTCCTCACGGGGGAACTGCAGATAAAACATTCTTCATACTTTCACAATTAATCAGAACAGACTTTAACATATGAGCCTTACAAATCAAAATTATAAGAAAATAGAGTTGCAGAAGCATAGCTTCCCCCCAGTCTTATCAAATGTTTTACTATCCTTGTCAAAAAGGGAAGTATTAGAATTAACAAAATGTTGGCAGCAGCTGGATTTCCTAAAGCTATAGCTGCTGGGTCAGATCTGGGATGAGTGTATAAAACATTTTGAAAGACTGAGGAAGTCTGTAAATTCATTCTGCTTTCTAAGGTGCAGAACACTGGCTATCAGGGAAACCACAGGCAGGAACAAACACAACCTCGAATGCTGACAGCACCAGGGGGACGGACCCTAGGGACAAAGAAACCTCAGTGTTCTCCCATTGGAAACACTGGTACATTTTGGAAATAGTCCCCAAGAAGGAGAATCCTTAACAGGGAGATTCAGATAACATGCTCTCCTCTGAGTCTGAGTCAGAAAGAAAACAGCTGTCTGTCCCATCACATTCCTCTCCAGATTCAATTTCTTGAATTTCTTCAGGAGAACAGATTAGTTTATAAGAAGGGTCAACAGCCTGTACGAGACCCTGAGTCAGACTTAATTTTACCTACTCTTGTCCGGTGAGATGCAGGATAAGAATCACATTTAGTTTTTTGAGGGTTTTTTTGACAGGAACATTGGGACAAGACAGATTATTAATGGCAGCAACAGTTTCCCCTGGAGTGGGTAGACTATTCTGGCTAAGCAGGGACATCTTCCCTGATACTTCTCCCAAGACCAACAACAGTGATTCTCCTTTGTCCAACTGCCACAGAGGACATGGCTAACCCCAGCCCATAATCGCTGTATGGATATACCAGAGGGATCTGGGGGGAAAAGATGAGTGGTCTACGAAACAAGCTTTGGTCAAAGCAATCACCCACCTGTGGCTGAAGTAAATTGCTAGCCTGTTGTATTGGCTAAGGATGTTTACTTATTTTTTTTTTCTTTTTGAAGATGAAAGAAGGACCGAATGTAGGATTGGTAGCTTGCTCCGTGGTCAAGCTAAAAATGGTGCCAATTTCCAAGGGAAACTATGAAGCACAAGCCAGTAAAATTTAAAAAGTAGTAGAAAGAATGTTTTCCCAGTAAAAACACAGTAAAAAGCGTCCAATATATTTTACCAGTCCCAGGAAGCAATTTAAACATAGTTTCTATAAAAAAAAACAGTTTTAAAGTTGCAGAAGTATACACTTTTTCTTAAACTTATCAATTTGTTTTACCATTCTTGACAGAAGGGGAAGGATTAAAATTAACAAAAAGGTTGCCAGCAGTTGGATTAATTAAAGCTATAGCTGCTGGGTCAGGTCTGGGATGAGTGTATAAAATTTTGAAAAACTGAGGAACTTAGTACATTCTATCTACTTTTTAAACTGTCAGCAACAAAAGTCCGGTTCTACTTAAAGCTACAGTAATGTCCAGTGAGAGTCAATAAAAACATATATTCCTAGCTTAAAATATACTTTCCTAAACATTAAAAATAATACGTGGAAGGTTTTTCCCCAAATGGAACTTTTGTGCCTAGCAATTGAACAGCACAAGCTGACCATTGATCCTTGAAAGCCTCCCGAAGAGTGTTACCCTCTTCGGCAGCAGGAAAGCTCTGAAGGCCTTGGTGCCAAAAATCTGTCTTTTAATTAGCTCACCTTGAGCTGACAAATGGTTTAGGTGCCTGGAAGGTGAACTAAAGTTTTGGAAGGTGGATGGTTATCATATCTTATGCACATATGAAGGATATAATATATCTTATATTACTCCAGCAGATATCAATATGATGAACATCATACAATAACTATGTATTGAAATTAAGACAGGCAAGGCTTTTTGATAATAGCTGCACTCTGATCTGCTTAGATAAGCAGCACAGCAAATATATACAAGCAGAAACAACCATGCAGTGAAACATGTACAAAAAGGCCACCTGCTACCATGCCTCAATCTTACTGGAGATGAAGAAGTTATTTTACAGACTGCTGCATCTTAGCATCAAACAGTTTATACAGAAACTTTGCTACACATGCTGGCAAGTCTCTCAATAGCACAGCACAAAGCAGCACATAAGGCTATATAGCAATATAGTATCTGCAGCTATATTCCTGTGGTGTCCACTCACATGGAAACCTGTCAGATGTAAACAATAGGAGAAAAGTGTATACAGGAAAGTAGGAAAAAGGAGAAGGTGGCAAGCACAGGGGCAAACAGAAGGGCAACATGTAGGAGTGTGAAGGATGAGGAAAGGTGGGGCATTCTTCTTTTCTGGGAGAAGTGTCCTCTTTTGTTTATAACAGAAAAGTGAAAGGGCGGATTGAAGGGAAAAGAAATTAAGAAAAGGAGGGCAGGTCAGCATGCAGGGGCAGACATACACACATAGGACAGCAGAGAGTAATACCGGTAGATGTGCACACAACAGGATGCGGACACATGGGATGGGCAGAGACACACATGGTGATAGCAATGTTGGACAATACACAAGGTATAGGGATTGACACAAAAGGAAAGGGGTACACCACACTAGGGATATGGTGAGGTACAAGTAGCAGCATGAAGTCTGCCACCCAAGCCAAGAGGGACACTACTGAAATTCACCACCGGCTGATGGAAAATGCTGGTCGGAGGTATGTGCCACACCCTCTTCTGGTGAGCCAATGGCCAAGGGCTGCCAGGTAAGTGAATATGCAATTCACTTCAGATGGCTATTCATTTTGACCTTGTACCTGCCCATTTCTCTCTCAGCTGCAGCTTCCACCACCTACTGAAGTCACACTGGCTTCCCTTGGGCAATGCAGCAAGGCTACCTGCCAGTGAAAAGCTGAGACCTTCCAGCAAGGTATTTCTATCCTCACCACCTTTCCCAAATATTGCTTCAGCAGGAATGGCTAGGCAGATCAATCATCCTGGCCTGCAAGTGAACCTACCCTACCAATGGAAAGCATACATATACGTATAGGTCAGCATTTACCAGTCAAACTAACCCCACCTGGTATTAGACTCTAAAGCGTTCTGTGGTAGGTGATATGGTGTATGTCTCATTCTGCTCATGCTGAAAGAGAATGGGTCACATCAGGGAATTACAATGTAACACTTAAAACTTATCATCCCAAACATCTGTCCCATTAGTTGCATTCCAGGCAGTGGGCAGTTGAGTGTCTGCTGTGCATAAGTAAATAGATCTCAAGCAGACATATGACTTGGAACACATAGGGTCATACAAACTAACAAACAGGCACATTGATATGGTTCAACATAACACAACACATAGCAGGTCCCTGTAGAACCCCACAGTAAATGTAGCTGGCATATTACACTACATGCTCCCACCACCTCTTTCTGCAATAAAGCATCACAAAGTAGCTGCATATACTTGAATTGCTGTTTGAGACACAGACAAGCAAATAGCAAGAACAGTTCCCCAAACACAGAAAAAATACAGTGACATCCACTTACAATACCCTTCAGGGCATTGTTGCCTAAGCTCGACTTTAGGACTACAAACATTATTAAGGTAGCAGTATCACATGTCATCATAATGAAGCTCACACTGCTTCCCTAACTTTGCAATGCCTGACAGGGGTCAACAACTTCAGACATGTCACACTTGGTATCATTAATTCAAAAAGGAGTATCAAAGGGGCCCAGAGGCCACTCCCTGAACTGGCCATTAAGGAGCTTTTTAAATGCATGGTTTTGTGCTCCTTTATACACTATGCAGAGATTCTCTGCTGGGGAGTTGTAGAAGGAACTACTGTCATGTGACTATCTCATAAAATGGTAGTATGGTCCTGAGGAGTATAACTGTAGCCTATGAGTCATGCACACAACATCATTTCTGAATCATAGATAGAGCATTTTGCTGCTGTACAGTACCTTGAATAACATATTCCCACAGGTCTCATGCATGATTATGCAGCCCTAGGATGTCAGAGACATGCCTAAGCACCAAGCTACATATTATGACACAGATGTACACTAGCAAAATAAAATGTTTCATAGACATTCATGGTACTTGGCTTTAATTGCTTGTGTCCACAAAAAGTGGTATAAAGTTGTGGAGTTACAGAATGCACTGCCATTTTGTATGCTTTCTCATGCATATCTTAAAAGCTATTTTGGACAATTAGGTAGTACTGTTTAGAGACACTGCAACTCTTTCAGGATTTGCAGGCACCTCTGAAGAGGTACCCAGTAATCTGCAGATGTATGGTAAGCTGTCTTCAACTCCCTTATTATGGCTATGCACCCTACCACAGGAATTCAGTTTACATCAGGCTAGAAAATCAATATGTGTATCTACATATGTTATGTGTACATAGATTGTATTGTCAACAAGGTAGCCCATGACATCAGGACAACCTGTCCATATATATGCATATCAGTTCTTATGAAGATGGTAAGCTCTGTGTAGGGGAACCAATGGTATTTAGTAAAGCATTCATACTCCTATATTTGAGTACTGTACAGCTGTGTGACCTGTGCTTCTCTATGTGTCCTTAATGTTGGCACCACAGATGACTACCATCCCTAATACATACCTGTATCATTAACAAAGAGGCTGGGTCCTGAAGAGCATGCATGTGTACCAGTATGTGGTAGGTACACCAACTGCATATGTTCCCATATCTGTCCCTGTGACTACAGGATGCCATAACCCCATAGCTGTCCTTTTGGATACAATATGGCATACCTAGGTTATTCCTGTGTCTGTAGCTATTATCCTAACAGTCCTAGCAGTATACAGTCCATAACTATGCCTCTTTGCTGACTGGTATCTGCATGTCCAAAGGATGAGGTGGACTTCAGATGCCAGACAAATTTAGCCTTGATGAAAATGACTCCCTGCTACAGGTACTCCAAACAGATGGGTGACACATGTTGGGGAATGGGAGTATTGACCAGCCCTGTATGGGACCTGAAGTGGCAGGCACTGGTCCATGGCAGAAATGTGGTGAAGGGCAGAACTTTACACTGTAGCAATATCAGAAGCATTTCATCGACATGCTATGTCATGCAAAGACCAAGGCATGTTGCATAGCAGCTTATGATGGGGTGGCCAGCTGGAAGCAGCAGGATAACACAGCTGGTGGAGTTTTTGGTGTCCATACAGCGGGAAATGGTAGTGGGATCATCACTAAAGGAATGAACATCAGCATTAGGATGTACCAACTCCCATATATCTTGGTGGATGCTGCACCAATTTAGATACACATACAAGAAATTTCTTTACATTTGTTGGTGCCCAAGTTTGGTATCCAGATGTGACGATTTCTGTGTGGAACTTGCAAGTCCTTCCTGTGGTCACACAGATTTGAACTGACATCTCTAGTCTCCCTCCATTTCCTAAAGACACATCAGTGGGTAAACTGCCAATCCTCTAAACTGTCTATAGGTGTGTGTACAGTAAGCAAGTGAGAGTACCATGTGAGGGTTCCATCCAAGACTGTTTCTTCCTCATGACCAGTGGTTGCTAGAATAAGCTTCTGCTTCCCTTTAATCCTGAACAGAACAAAGTAGGTACTTGAGAATGAATGGATCAGTAAGTTAATTAATAAATTAAAAAAGAACAAATTTACAGTACTCAGTCAGACAGCATCTCTTTGAGAGGTAGAAGAAAACTAGAATACCTGAAAAAACTCAAGGAGAGATGGGAGTATATTCAAATTTCAAACACGCAGTAACCATGATTCAAGATCAAACTTGAATTCCTAGAGTTCTGAGGCAGTAACACCAACTAGTAACCCTCCCCCCAAATTACCCTTCTTAGGATATCGTTGATTCAATATTTAGATTTTTCTGATAATGAACTTGTATATGGTAACTCATTTTGTCTTTGGTTCTGAAAATAAAATACATATCAGGTAAAAGGAATAGTTATAGATGCTTTACCTCCCAGCTTTAAATGTACTCACTTCTTGAATGCATTACCCTTCCTCTTATATAATCTCGTCTTCATTGTTCAGTATATTAAAATATCGACAGAAAGTGACCAGTACATAATGCAAATTCCACTTGTATCATGCAACTAAGACATTTCTCATAACATTTCAATATCTAATTCCAATGCGTCAATGTAATCTCACAGAATAAAACAATGACTTCCTGACAATTTTGCCAAAAATTTGCAAATGAAGGAAAACTGTTATCGTCAGTATTCCATTTTTTATTCATGAATGCCTGTTATATTAATATTTAGAAACAATATTTTGTATTTAGCAGTTGTTTCCAAAAGCATAACTAAAATGAAATATAAAGGCATAATATTCAATTCTGTACTTTTAAGACCGAGAGTCGTTTAAAAAAAGAAACTGAAAGAAACTAAATTAAAACTGAAATAGCTGCTTAGCATCCTAAAGAACTATCAGGAAAGCATGATAGTTATCAGTTCATTTAAGCTGGAACAACAAAACTGAAAGCAGACAAAACAGTGGGAACACAGCTTTTTATGCCACTGATACCTCTCCCAGTAAAACATAAGAACCCCAGCATCTCTGCATGCCTCCCATAATATGAATTCCATACAGAAAGTGAAGCAGAGAGCATTGCAGCTGAGTAAGGCAGGAATGGGGATATTTGACAGACTTTATTCATGAGCTGCCTGAGAGCCCAGCTGCTGCACATCCTTTAGTTAAACTTTTATGGCTGAGAACAGTTTTCTCTTTGAATGTTCCAAGCCTTTAAGGACACTTGAGAGCAAGTGCCTAAATAACTGATGACTCCATACAGTGACAGAATGACAAACAGCAAGATCATGCTATTTTTGCTGTTATGACAGCAAAACAGAATAGCAGGACTGACATATGTAAACTCCAAGAGCTAATCTCTGGTAATATCATACTTAAAGCGGATTTTTTTTCTCATCTCTAACAGTAAAGGCATCTAGTCGTCTGCAGGATTATTAAGGAGGTAGATGACTAAGCAAGTTTGTGGATGCCTTTAACAAGTGACAGCCGACAGACATGATGAAGAAGGGGAAAGACAACAATGAATATACACATTAGCACTACATATGCATGAATGAAAATATGCCAACAGCTACATATACAGGGAAGATATCTTAGACCTACAAAATCAGACTAAGTCAAATTAGTGACTATACTGTTGTAGATACCCCAGTTAATTGGTGTTTTGAAAAGCAATGACCATCAATATTGTGAGGGGCAGGATGGTTCTGATTTATATTGACAAGAAGAAAATAAATGCTTTTTGAAAGGAACACATGAGAGACATAAGAAATAAAAATATTAATAACTCTTTGGCTAGACGTGTTATAGAAACTAGTACTGAACACATATTTAAGTTTAAAGTGGTGGAGATAATGAATGATTATGGTAGACTGGGAGAAATGTGTAATGAAACTGAGCACTGTGAGCTGTTTTGGATTTTACATTTGCAAGCTGATAAGACAGGGTGTTTAAACGACAAGGTTTCTTTAAAACCTAAATTAAAGAAAAGAAGAGGTTAATTGTGCTTTAAATACATACATCATGTAATTTATTGCTGCTGATACATTGGTTAATGAGTTATTAATTTTATATTTAAGCGATTGTGTTATACTGTTGTTTTATGGTCTGAAGAAGCTTTTACAAAAGTGCTTACCTGTTTTTATATTTTCTTCTATTAAAAGTACCTACTTCTGCCACAGCACAGTTTGTTTTTGTAGAAAATAGATTACCTGACATCTTCATTATTCACTTAGTGACAATAAATCTTTTTCTGAAATACAAACAGCTGTCATAAAATCATTGCAACAGCTTAATGATCCCATTTTTTAACGTAATGAGGTATATGCAATATAAGCAGACAGGGCAAAGCAACGCAAATAATTAGGGTCTCCTACATGTGCAAAAGTGCCACTAGCTCACGGCTCACTTGCTTACCCCCCTTGCTTGAATTGCCAAGTGCCCACCCTCTCTTTAGCTCAATCCTAGTAACCTACATAGACGTCCCAGAACCCTAACTTTAATGTAAAACTCCCACACTTTCCCGAACCCTAACCTGAAACCTTGCTCTCCTGCTCTAACCCTACAAACTCTCCCTCTGTCCCTAAACTGGACCACTCCCTAGACCTAATGTCCCTGAATGCTCCTTAAACCAAACTTCCTCAATCATTCCTTAAATCTAAACTCCCCAACTGCTCCTTAACCCTAAAATTTCCTCTCACTCTCTAACCCTAATCCTAAATCCCGTGCTTTAACCTTGAATCTTTCAGTCACCTCTAAACCTAACTGTTAAACTTCCACATTGTCCCTATAGCTGCAGCACTTTGCCCGAAAATTATTCAGGTTCAGGTATGAGTAAGAGCCCGTGTGAGTTGCCTGATACATGAGTTCTCAAGTGTGAAAGTGTGATATGCAAGCAGCCTGGACATGAGCAGTTAAGGTATACTCAAATATTTATCACTGCAAAATGTCCATCTGTAGTGCATGAATTATAGTATTCATACTATCAAGGCAAACAGAACACAGCTCTGGATAAAGTGCCCTTGATAAGCAAAACAGCAAATCCAATGAAAAAACTCAAGAGGCACACCACGACAAATGGAGCTGACCTGATGAAAACCTTTTTATTCACACAAAGAGCACAAAACAGAGTCTGTATCTATTTATGTTGAGAAGCAATTAAGACAGGTAGTCGATGCGACAACAACAGTGATTAGAGATACTCAGCATTTCTTGGAAACTCTGACACTGTATTTGACAACAGGAAGTGATATATCCTCAGATTTGTTAGTTACTTTAGATGTCTCTTCATTGTTCACTAGTATACCAAATGAAACAGGTGTTGAATATATGAGGTTGTTCCTGCTAGTTAAAAGTATGCCAAGAGATTTGATCATTAGATGTGCAATGCTCATGGATGTTATCTTGAAAAACAATGTCTTTATATATGATGACAACTATTTTGTACAACTGAAAGGTGTAGCGATGGGGACTCCGTGCGCCAATTCTTATGCCATTTTGGTAATGGCGTATTGGGAAAATACCTATGTGATGCAGAATACACAGTACACAACTCAGATCAAATACTATAAATACTTTGTTGATGACTTTTTTTTGTTTTGGAGGGGTGATGAGGATAGTTTAAAAAGTTTCATAGAGTATATAAATGGTACTACCACTTTTCTCTCTTTTACAGGGAATTGGTCCAAGAAAGAGAGAGAATTTCTAGATGTGTTAGTGCATAAACAAGATGAAGGGATAAAGACAGAGATGTTTAGGAAGACTTGTAGGAAGAATGCATTGTTACACCGCACAAGCATGCACCCTCCACACATCTACCGAAATATAGTTAAAGGTCAGGCCCTAAGGGCCTCCAGGCTCACCAGTGAAGATTCTGTGTTTCAGCTCAGGTTAGACAGTTTAGAGAATGAATTTAAGGAGAGAGGATACCATAGCTATGAAACTGATGATATTCGTGATGAGATTGTGACCAGAAGGGACACCACAGGTAAACCATACATTAAGAGGAATAGAGAGAGATTATGTACAGAGACTAATGGAATCAGAGGTACTGGCAATATCAATAGGATAGGGATACCCTACACAAACAATAGTAGAAAGATTAAGGAGATCATTCACAATAATTGGCCCATGCTCACTTTGGATATTAAAGTTACAGAAGCAGCAGTGAATACGCCAAATCTTACATATAGGAATACTCAGTCATTGAAAAGGATATTGTGCTATGAGAAGACAGGAAGGGATAGGACCAGGTCTGTCAGAGTTGGGACGTTTCCATGTAGGTCATGCAACCATTGCAGTTTCATGTCTGGGACCAAGGAATTTGTTCACCCTTACACAGGTTATGTATTTTCTTTTAAAATATATGCAGACTGTAAGACAAGGGATCTTGTGTATCTAGCTGTATGCCAGAAATGTAGTTGCTTCTATGTTGGCAAAACCAATAGAACGCTGAGAGAGCATGTGAGGGAACACATTTATGCCATCAGCACAGAAGATGAGAGTAATGCTCTTGCAAGACATGTAATTCATACAGATACAACAGATGTTTTGATTTACGGTGATGGAATTAATATACAAAACAGCGAGGTTAGGTGATGTCAGGAACCATACTGAGAAGCAGGAAGCTAGATGGATCCTGAGGTTACAAGCAGATAGGTTACATGGCCTGAATGATAGGGTTTTACTGAAACCCTTCTTTAAAGATAGACCCCTTACTCACTAGTCATTTTCAATGAGCAGACCCCAATATTTTACCTTGGTACACAAGTATAAATACATGTTTTGTATATATATATATATATATATATATATATATATACATATATATATATATATATATACACATATATATATATATATATATATATATATATATATATATACATATATATATATATATATATATATGTGAATATGAAGTTTTTATGGACTAGTAGTTTTTATATGGAACAGTAGATTTTTAAGGTTTGAAATTTTACTGACATTATGAATGGTAAACGGCTAGAATAAATATGTTTTTAGATGTGGGACATTTATATGAATGCCCACATTTTATATGTCGATGGTTGTTTCTTGTTATATATACTTCTTATGCACTTTTTATTAGTCAGTGTGTGTGTGTATATATATATATATATATATATATATATATATATATATATATATATATATATGTATATATATATATATATATATATGCTTGTTTTTATTGTATGCACACATTTGCATATGCTTTTTATATGCATTGTTATGTGATGACACACTACATTCTTTAATAACGTAAGCGTTAGTAGGCAGAGATGATTTAATTGATTTTTGATTACTGCATTAATTAATGATGTAATGGGATAATTTTGATTGGTGCAAGCTGGTTAAATCTGCCTTTATATTGATGTACTATAGAAGGAGTACTTTTTAAGTCTGAAGAAGCGTTCAGAGAAATGTGAAAGCGCTTACTGGCCATTGTTTTGTGCTCTTTGTGTGAATAAAAAGGTTTTCATCAGGTCAGCTCCGTTTGTCGTGGTGTGCCTCTGGAGTTTTTTTCATAGTATTCATACTATCTTATGAATGTAGTTGGCAAAAATGTTTGCACATTTCAGAAGGCAATTTTATAAACCAGCGATAAAATCTCCTTCTGTAGTAAAGGCACGTATTTCAGCCTGGATATGAAAAAGACAGCTACCACAAGGAGGAAAAGGCTAAACTATGTATATGAGCTGGATGAAAATATTGTAAATTGATAACAAAACAAGTACAACTACTAAATATGTATACTGCTGCTAACAATATCAGTATGACTTCTAAATATAAATACTGTACATTCTGGAAGAAAATACTGTAAATTAACTATACAAATATGACATCTTGACAACATTTACCTTCATTAACTTTTGAACCCAGTAGTTCAGTATACTATCTTTACTGTACTTTCTCAGTGAAAATGAACAACAGAAATTTTCTTAGATATGACAGAAAATGGTTTTACAAAATGAACACAGTACCTCCATTAGGAACATGTAAATGGATTTTGGACAGGATATATAAAATTACAGTTGTTTAATCCTGAAAAGATCTAAATTCATTATTAGTCTGATATTAAAAGAAAATAATTAGTCTATTAAGCCTATGTTTTAAGTGAGTGTAACATTCTCTTTTCTCTCCCCCCCCCCTTTCATCTCACTCTGTTTTGACCCTATCATGTGGCCTCTTGAATGCCTATGCATTTACACTCCAGTGTCTAATCTGAATAAATTAATGTATCTAGATATGGAGGAAAATAACGGTGAATGTCTGAATACACAATAAGGTGCTTGGCAAAGTAGATGCAGTATTACAATCTTGTTAATTTCAATATTTGATGACCCTCCCTCGTGAACACTTGTGATAAGTCAAATTCTTGTTTAAAAATGTTCACTAACTGTGAAAATATATTTTGAATAGAAATGAAACAAGACTATTCCATGGTTCAGAAAGTGAGGCTTCATAGACACTTTGTTTAAAATAGAGCCAATATATCAAGAAATGGCTAGACTATTCCCATTTGCTTAAAAAATACATCAACTAACACCAAAACTGCAAATGTCTTTGAAATATATTGAGCATAAGATACACCCCTGATGGCATGGGTTACAGATGATTGAAGGCAATTTCTTTAATTCCATGATAAATGAAAAAGATTTCATATTTTGCTTTACCTCAGGGATCTGATATAGGCAAACACGGCCCCAGCAGTATGTATACATAAAGCCCACAACCTCTAATCAGAGGAGGTTAGAAAGGATTGAAAAGAGAGACTGACTAAACAATTCACAAAGAAACAATGGGGGGATATATACGTATGTATGTCTCCCAAATATACAACTAAGTCTGAAAGAGTTAGGATCTTTGCTATGTATTTTATACCCCGAGAAGACTCCAAAGAATTTTTCCTCAGGTAGACAGCAAATGTTGGAGGTGTGTTAGGGAAGAAAGAGGTAATTGAGAACATATTTTCTGGGAGTGTAATGAGTTGGCAGACTTTAAAGAATCCCTGCAGACTACTCTGTCAAAGATACTGGGTAAGCAAACTGGTGTAACTAAGGAAATTATTTTTTTGAACTATGATACAGAATTGGAATTGCCTACACATCGTAAGGCCTTGTTGAGTTTAATTATGGTGGCTGCCCAAAAAGCAATTACTAGAAAATGGAAATCAAAGTCTAAACCAACTGTACTAGAAGAAGTGAATATAGTAACAGGGATAAAACAACTGGAACTGGGATCTTTAGAAAAGAGTAGGAGCAAATTACATAGAAAAAAATGGGAATTGTGGGAACACTACTTGCAGAGGTAGAACAAAGCTTAAAAGAAGGCACGATTTGAATGAGCTATGTCACGTCTGACTGACAATAACTGGATACATTATCTTCTTCTTCTTCTTTTGGCTTTTACCAGTTAGGGGTCGCCACAGCAGATCACCTGTCTGCTCATGATTGGCAGTGGAGTTGTACAGTGTCGAGTTGCCAGCCCGGCGCCCAGCCTTCCACAGAAGGCACACACACACACACTCACTCACGCCTACGGCCAATGTAGTGTGTCCAATCCACCTACAGCATGTCTTTGGGATGTGGGAGGAAACCGGAACACCTGGAGGAAACCCACGTGACCACAAGGAGGACATGCAGACTCCACACAGAAGGCACCCCAGCCTAGGATCCAACCGGAGAACCTCTTGCTGTGAGGCAGCAACACTAACTGCTGCACCACCGTGGCCACCCAATAACTGGATACATTATAAGTGTTGTATAAGGTGTGCAAGTAAATTATGTCAATATGGTTTGTGTTGTATAATGTTTGCAACTAAAATGATGTCAGTATGGTTTGTTTTATATAAATGTATGCCTGCCTATGTCATAAGTGATAATTAAACAAAGATGTTTCTTGTTTAAAAAAAGAAGTCCACAACATCTAAGACCAACTACTATCAGTGTCACTACTATAGTGAATGTTGGCTGGAGAAGCACAGTGTGCTGAACAACAGGTTATTTTTATTATTACAAACCAAAGCTTCAGCTCACAGAGAGGCCCATTTAGAAACACATATTCTGAAGACAGAAAAAGGTATGCTTGGCCCACTCAGTGCCTCCATTTTCCTACTTAACGAATACGTTGCAGATCATCCTAAAATAATAGCTTATTTTTCCCCATGCCATATATGAAGATTTCTTTCTGTTAGTTCTGTACATTCCTGAAATCTACCAGTTATGATACCACAACTATTCTTTAGCTGCTCCAACTGTCCACTTACTTATTGGTACCCTCACAAGCTACATATCTTGCATTATAAAACTGAGACTGCTAATTCTCATGCAGTTACAAGGTAGTTTCCACCTGGATTCCCTTGAAGCACTTAAAAAGCTCAACTGCCCTATATTTTATATGGCTTCTTTTGAAAACCATAAACTTTTTTTTTTGATCCTCTCTAAAATACATTTGCACTGTGTTATATCCTTGCAAAGATGAAGTTTCCAGAACTGCTCATAGAGGTAGATGAGATCTTGCCAACTGACTGTAAAGAGGGACAATGAATGTTTACTGCTTGTAATACCACTTCTTGTATGTTTCAGTATCCACTATCCCGCCTTGCTGCTTTGTCATATTGCTTGCTTATCTTCGTATCATCAGCCATGACTACTATTTATTTATGCATTCCTTTTGTTGGCTGGGTTACTCTGACTAGGCAAGAACCTCTTTTTCAACACAGTCCTGGGAAGAAAAGCTCAAGGCAAGAGAAAACAGCACAATAGTATATCAAATAAGTGTTTTCTTCCATCTTTTGTTGTCGAAGAATCCATAAACATTGCTGAAGTATTTACAGTTATGGTATTGACATATGGAAAGAAAATCAATAAATAATTTTTAGTTATAGTAATAGTTAAAGGATTTGCAAACAACACTGAAAGGATTCAGAGGATTATAGATTTCTGAAGAGAGCAGAAGAGAATAAAAAGTAGAGTAGTGGAGGAGGGAGTAAGAGAGTACTTGAGAGAGATGGCTATGAGTTTTAATCTGACTGGACAGACATGTTCAGGTAAGTGATGAGGAGGACTTGTAGTGGGATCAGAGGGATGGTTCCATAGATGTGACTAGCGTGGAGGGGGTTAGTGTGGAAGTCAGTGTGAGGAGGAAGTGGAAGGGAAGGAGTAATATACTGGGGGATGGACAGGGAGAAAAGGACAGCAGTAATGGGTTGATGAGAGTTTGGGTTATAGGTGGGTGTGGGCAAGGTTGTGGGGTATTTTCAAGATATGAGGAGATGGAAGGGTAGTGGAAGCTAGGAAATTTATATGAGATGATGATCAGGTGTTTGTGCAGTAGCAATGCAACACAGAGGTGAGGTAAACTTTTAGTTTGTTTTGGAATTGTGTTTAGTTTGTTTTAGTAGTGAGCTCAGGTAGAAGAGAGTTCCACAGTTTTTGCAACATACACTGAGTAAAAAGAATCCCTGAAGCAATTTCTGATGAGGGGAATGAGGAAGTGTTTTAGGTCCATGGATCTAAGTTCTGTTATTGGGGTGTATACAGTAGTTAGGTTTTGAATAGCTGGATATCTGCTGCAACTGTTGAGAATAATGAATCCTGATTTTTAGTTGCTCATAACTGAGGATTTGCTGAGTTCTAGCCAGTGTAACTGATTGAGGGTGATACACTGATGAGTTTTGTGAGGGAGATTGGAAGCAAATTTAGTTTGGAGGCTTTGCTAAGATTAGTCAGAATTGGCACTGCATATAGCAAACAAGGGAGTAAAACAGAGTGTGCAGTTTGGAGTTAGGCTGGTTGTGTTAGAAATTATTTTACTCAGCACAGAATGCCAAGTTTTTGTTTTTTTTTGCAATAGCATAACTGACATATTGATCAAAAGTTAATTTGTTGTCTATGACTAACACCTTGGAGTTTGAAGTAGTCGACTACCTTAAGATAAGTGCTATTTCTATAGATAATAGGTTCATAGGTTGGTACTAGGCTATCGGCCCTAGGGCCTATACAAGCCTAGATATAACAATTCCCTGGCTATTTCTTCCCACACTATTTACTTCCATGGACCCCTGTCTAGCAGGGCGACTGATGTGATCTCCGGGGTGAATTTCCTTTCTCCCATCCAATCATCAAGGTTCCTTTTGAAGAGGGCCAAAGAGGCGCTCTGCTTGACATGCATGGGCAGTCTATTCCAGTCTGGGGAGTCTCTGGGACAGGAACCTATCCCTCCAGTATGTTTTGTTTATTGTGATGACAAGGTTTAGATCCCTGGTGCTTGTGGCTCTGAGGGATTGGGATTTATTTAAATGTATCATGTCCAACAGCTCTGGGTTTGACATGGCCTTGTATGTTAAGCAGAGATCGCCCCTGAGTAGACGATATGCGACAGAGTATAGCTGGAGTTTTTTAAGGCGGTCAGTGTAGGGCATCTGCTTTAGGCCTGTGATTCTTTTAGTGAGGTATTTCTGCGGCCTTTCCAGTTGTTGCAGATGTCTTGAGAGGTACATACCAAACGGGGTATTGTATTTTATAATGGGTCTAATGAGGGATGAGCACAGTGGGACAGTGACCTCCTTTTTTCTGGATGAAAAGCCCTTAGTGACGAGGTGTGCCACATAGAAGGATTTCCTGACTGTTAAGTTTTTTAGTATCAGATGGTTTCTAATATGTAAAAGTCATGATTTAAGGGTTTGTTTAGCATTTAATATTACCTTTGCAGATTTTATCCAGATTTCCAGTTGAGTTAAAGCTATTTGAGTTATTTCTTGAAGTTTTTCAGCTGAAAGGCAGGAAAAGTATAGAATCATTGGCATATTGTATAAATTGCAACAAAACTGATTGCTTTATTTATATCATTTATAAAATATGATATTTATGAAAATGTAAAAAAGAAGTGGGCCAAGGATTAAGATTTCTGGGACACCAAGGTTGATGAGAAGGAAAGATGGGTATGTGTCTTTCCAGAGTGCAGACTGGGTCCTGTCAGAGACATAACTGGTAAACCATGAAATGACTGGGAAGCTAAGTTCAAAGATGCTGAGTTTTGTTGTCAGAATTTGTGGGATAATGTATCAGAAGTGTTATAAAGGTTCAGTAATATGGCAGCAGTTTGTGTGTGTTGATTTAGGTGTGTGTAGGCAGTATTAAGGAATGAGATGAGAGTTATATCTGTGCTATGTCTGGGGGGGGTTGTTCGCAATTAGGTAGTGAAAGATTCGCTTTAGATACATTCTTCTAATATTTTTGAGGGGATAAAATGGCAGTGACTCAATGGTTAGATAGGGAATAGTCTTAGCACCTTTGTGAAAAGGGATGATGTATGACTTTTTTTCTAAAGTATGGGAACATATTCCTGTGTGAGGGAACTGTTAATAGGGGTTAATATAGGATAGGCCATTGAGTCAGCAGTGTAATGAGGGTATTCTGATGGGAGCTAATCTGGGGTGAGTGTAGTGGGTTTTAATTTGTGGAGTAGAAGTTTGATGCGAAAAATGAAGACAGGATAAAAGGTAAAATTATTTACGAGGTTGTCATTTGGATTTAATCTATTAGAGGCAGTCGGTGTTTGTAGAAGATTTCCTACGGGTAGTTTATTGTTGGTAGACTTCATTGAAGTGATAGGAGCTGGCTGACTAGATAAAGAAATTGTTAATTTTGCATGCCATGTTGAAATTAGTTTCACCTGGGATTTGGGTTTTATTGTGTGGCTTGGATTTGGGTTTTATTGTGTGGCTTTGCTTGGATTCATGAGGTTATTAATGGACATTCAGAACTGTTTAGGGTTACTGGAAATAGTCATTTGTAGGTTGTGGTAATATGTTTTCTTTTTGTACAATATAACATATATGTTTTGTTTTTTTTAGATATCAGTACTGTCGAAGAGTTGTTTAGTTTCCATGTTTTCCAAACTTTATCTCTTAGTTTAGCGAGATGCTTGATTTCAGAGGACAGCCAGGATTGGGGTTGCTTTGAACTTTTTGCATACAGGAGCTACTGAGTTAAGTTTGGCTAGAAAGGTATTATTAAACAAATGTGATGGTATCGTCTAAGTGAAAGGGTTTTTAAAGGTTGCTAATTACATTATTTTAGTACAGTGATAAACTAAGTGAGAGAGAAGTCTTTATTCTTTCTAGTTCAGATACAGGATGTAGGTTTTGGTAGTGTGACAGGTGATTAGATAGCATAAGCTGGGTTATTAACAGAGTCAGAGAGGACTCCAGAGTGGCAGATATAGATGACATTACTTGTAAGTATCAGTGTAATAGGCCAGGTTTCTTTGATGTTTTGCCGAATCTTGTTGTGTCAGAAATTATTTGATGCAGACCACAGAGATTAATAGATGGGTGGGGATAGTTTTTGAAGAGATATCTAGCCAGCTGACATGGAAGTCTCCCAGTATGGTTATACTACAGGTCCACATCGTATTAATTTAATGAAAGCACAAATAAGCTGCTGGATTGGTATTCCACAGCAGGATTTGTTAATTAAAAGGGCATATCTACTGTATGCTTTAAATCTGGCCAAGAGAAAGCACCCAAAACCTGTATTAGTAAAGATGCAATCATCCCAGCAAAAACAGTTGATCCAGAAAAAACTGTCAGAAGGGCAAATTATTAAAAATTGGAGGCAGAAGAGTATTTGTGGAAAATGATTATACACTGTGCACCAGGCAGAAGAGAAGCAAATTTATTCCAGCCATCAGGGAATGTTGAGAGGCAGGTGTGAGATTTGAGCTGCTGTATCCAGCTGTCTTCTGAATAGTTTTTCCCTGGACGATGAAATACATTTTTTATGCAGAACAGGCTAAGAAGGAAATATAAAATTTATCTAGCAAAAAGCGAGCCAGCAAACAGAATGGGATTTTGGTATTCATTCTTCTGACAATAAAGCTCATACAGAGACGTTACCAGTAAAACATTTTCCAATGTTCCACACATGATAAACAGAAAAAAACACAGCAGTTGACTAGAAGAATCAGAAGTGCCTTGAACTTGAAAGAGAGTATGGTGTTGGGATATGCAGACAAACAGGAAGAAGAGCAGCAACACTGGAATTACTGAATAAATGTGAGGTTATAAAGCATCACAGACATTTGTGAAATATGACTTGCAAACAAAGGTGGCAGAGAAAGGCTGGACTTTTTTTCATTTTGATTGCAGACTTTGTTAAACATGTGGGTAGACTGTAAAGAATATACCCCACTTTATGTCATTAATGTTTAGAAGGATACTAAAAGGAAAAGAAGTAACTGTAAGTAAAACAATTTTGTTATTAATAGTATATGTATAAAACATTTTACGATATAAACTGTATGTTATACAGTAAAGCAGGTTTGTGTAGTATGCAATAACAGATTTAAATGTAGGGGTGAGGGTAAGTCTTTCAGATATTGTTGTATGTGACACAGTTATTAAAGAAAATTTGTAATCTTTTACTTTTAAGAAATATAGGCATTACATTTTAAAAGGCTGGACAAAAGCAAGATTAAGTTAATATGCTATAATTTTAGCCTGTTGGGGTGAGGGTGGGGTGTGAAAGTTCACTGGTTATATTATATGTAGAGTTTTCTCTTATTTTTGCATACGTGAACATCTGGATTAATGCCCCTAGTTTACTCTAAAAACAAGTGTTTTGTGTAAGCAAGTTGGTTTGAAAATTAAGGCAAAATGATGAATGCCATGATAAGTGCTAAGTCTCTTGAATATGCAATGATTTTAGCTTGTTTTTTTTTCCCTTTAGGAAATAAATGTTCACTGGCAGTTAAGAAATCTGCAGCTGAAGGCAGTTGTAAATTCTGTTCTTATTTTTCCATGAAAATAAGCTGCCTGCAGGTGAAAGTAATTAATCTTGAGTGTTCTGAAGATTGTTTGCTGAGGGAAATGCAAAATTTAAAGGTTCAAGGTCAAGTGGTCCAATAAGAAAATAAAGTTTGAAATTACTGGGGGTGAATAAGAGATAGTAGTTTCCCTACAGCCTTAGTGCTTCAATGCATTTAATAAAACAGTGTATAATTTAGTTTTATTTAAAGATAGCAAATGTATTTTTAAGGCTAAAAGTTTACGTTTTCTGAAAGCATATAAACTGGGGTTTTTTCACATCTGGCAGGGGAAAATGATAAAAGCACAGACAGCAATAAGTGCAAGTGAGAACACAGGCTGTGACATGCTTTAGCACTGGTTACCTTAATTTTAGGTTATCTAATGCATGTGGGTTCAGCTGCTGTTCTTATCAGGACAGTTAAACTTAAATTTTTGAAGATGCATATAGTTTTCTGTATTTGTTCTAAGATAATAAGCTATGGGGATGTTCTGGGTTATGTTTTTGGGTTTTCATTAAAACAAAAAGCCTTGAAAAATGTGACACAAGTTTAAATGAAGATGACAAGAAACAACTGTATAAAAGATCAACCTGCCAAACATTACTGTGTGTGAGTACAGAACACAAAAGTAGGAACTACAAACTGAAAAAAGTGGTCATGAATAATAGGTGGGGATGATAACTTTTTATCATAATGGCTATGGTATCCATATTATTTTGGAATGTAAATGAACTTACCAGTACAGAAGAAAAGATAAGAGTTTTGGATTATATTAAGAAGCAGAGAGTACAAATAACAATGCTGCAGGAGACACATACAGAAATAAATGAATATGTGAATTAGATAAATAAAGGATTTTAGGATGGATATTCAGCAGAGTATCAAGGACACATGAAAAGGGGGGTAATTATACTAACTGCTAGAGGAGCTCCAATTGTGATAGAAGAGGAAAAAAGATAATAATTGTAGATTTATGGTAGCAAGAGGATACTGGCAAGGGATATGGATTGGGCTGGCATGTATTCATATTCCACTAAAAACTGCTATAATACAGCTTAAACAATTTTTGGGAGAAATAATCAACTTTCACCAGGGAATATCACTTATAAGTAGGGACTGGAACTTGATTTGCATAGTAAGGATGTATCAGGAGGACCTAGGAGGGAAAATATAATAAAAGAGGGTAGATTTCTGAAAACATGTGTGAAAATATTGGGTATGGAAAATATGAATTCAGTAATAGGAACTCAAGTCAAAATTTACATATTATTCCCTAAGGTACAATAACTGGGCTAGACTAGCTAGAAATGTTATATCACAGGAATATGTGTATTTAATTGAAAGCTTTTACACACATTCAATAACTGCTTCAGATCATGCACCGATAATAATGAAGATAAAAACGCAGGGTAATAAAGTAAAAAAGAGACACTGGTATTTTCCCACCAACCTGTTAAAAAAAAGAAGAAATTAAGGAATGGGTAGTGGAACTTATTTGAGAGTTATTAGGGAAGATAGACATTTCTTCAAAAGTTACAGCTAGTGGGACAAAATGAAAATGAAGTTTACAAATAGGCTAGAACTAAAGGAAGAAGAAGTATGGTTAAGATGTAATAGGAATTATTTAGAGGGGCTGACAAAGGATAAAGTAATGCAGAATAAATGGAATCTCAGAGAACAAGAAGAGGTGCAGCTGCAGAAGCCTAAAGTGAAAATAATGGAGTGTTTTGATAACATGCAAACATTTAAAAAGATTGCTGTAAAGCAACCGCTCTTGATAGTAACTCCAGAGCATAAAAACATTTAGATCAATGACATAGGCAACAGAAAATAGAAATGGTTGTCACCAAATGTAGGGAGCCTAAAACAAGAAAAATAACCACAGATCCTGTAGAGGTATGATATTTTTGGACATTTTATGAAAATTTGTATAATGCAGAGAAATGTGAAAATCAGGAAAGAGCACACATGAAAAAGTTTATGGAACACTTATGTATGCCAAGGTTAGATGTAGATGAGGCTCAACAATTAACAGCTAGAAGATGAGATATAAATGGTGAAGTTAATCAATCTGCAGGAAAGTCTCCAGGAACAGATAGCATTCCTGTGGAAGTTTGGATGTTAGGAAGGAAGAAAGTGATAAAGGTCTGGAAGGTTTTGTTTAACAGTATTTTAAAAGGAGGGGAAGCACCAACATCTTGGAATAAAACTGTGGTGGCTGTAATACTTAAAGGCAGTAAAGAACTATCAGACCAAGGTTCATATAACCCATTTCAATTTTAAACCATGATTATAAAATGTTTATATCTGTACTAAATAAAAGAATAGCAAAGGTGATACCAAAATTGACAGATCTGGATCAATGTGGTTTTGTTGGGAAGAAAACATTTGACAACATTAATAGAACAATGACGATCCAGAGGGAAGCAGAATGTAAGAAAATACCACTGTTGTTGGTGGATCTTGATATAGAGAAATCATTGGACAGAGTAAGCTGGGATATTATGAGTAGGGTAGTCATAACATTTGCATTCTCTAATGCAATAATAAGATTAATTATGAGGATGTATGAGGTTATCAAAGGCAATAATTAAAGTGTGAGGGTTCCTCTCTGATAAGTTGTGCCTTAAGAGAGGAACCAGGCAGGAGTACACTCTTTCCCCTTTGTTATTTTCTTTATATTTAGAGCTACTGGCAAAGAAAATAAGAGACTCAGAAATTCAAGGATAAAATTGGTTTGGATACAAAAAAAAAGTTAAACAAAAGTAGCTTTATTTGTAGAAAATATTATTTTGTACCTGATAAATCCAGAAAAGGACATCTCAGTGTTCTGGAACATTTCAAGGCTTTTCAGGATATAAAATTAGTGAAGGTAAAACAAAGACTATAGCCATAAATTATTTGCCCACACACAGATTGGTTCAGCAATACCCATATACGTGGGGAAACAATAAAACTGAAGTATGTTGAAGACTGTATTAAAAAGGCTTATGTTATGGCAGCTAAGGATATGTGGGAAGAGACTAAACAAAATATAATACAAAAACTGAGAAAACTGGAAACTCTTGTTTATAGATATGGAACTTAAGCTAAAAGCAATGAAAATGTCTTAGTCCCTTTAGTTTTATATACAGATCAGGCATATTTTTATCAATCAGAAAAGGAGTTGTGGACAATAATTAATAAAACATTGAAGGAGTTTATCTGGTTGGGAAAGATGGCAAGAGTAAGTGGGATAAATTGGTCCTTCCACTAGAATAAAGTGGTTTAGAATTACCTGATTTGAGGGGATATTTTAGAGCTACATAATTAAGGCTCATGTACATAACACCAGCAGAAAGTTATAATTCAATGTGGAAAGGAATGAAAATGAAAACAAAGGGAAACTTAAGAAACAAGCAAAAAATGGGATTCTGGATACAGATCCTTAAGGAGAATAGGAACAGCCATACAGACTATTATGTTATATTATATAGGGGTCCGAATGGAGAGATGATAAGTCAGCAAGCAAAGGACAGTAGTATTGCTGAAACTGGCTTCATCCTCAACTCTTGATGAGTACCTTCACAAGGTGGGCCCTGTTTTTCACAAAATCTCACCAAGATGACACTGATATACTGACTATATTTTATATAGCATATATCATGGACAGAAGTAGATCAAAAATTAAAAAAGTTAGCTGGGTACACAAGACCTGGTATAAAAAAGTGCCCAATCCTGGTGGGCACACTGGTGCCAGGACTGGAAAAAATGACAGTGTAGATTCCTCAGAATACAGAAACATTCCTACAATGGTGCTAGGCCAGGCCCAGGGGGAGGATGGCCTCCCTATTGTAGAAGGAAGTAGCAGTCCACAAAACTCACAAAACCTGACAGGCCAAAGAAGAGCCATAAAGATGCTAGAGTGGACCACGGAGGATAAGAAATAAATTATGTATTTTTACTTTTATGCAAAAACCCCAGAATTTCCAGAAACAAGATATACAAAAAGATTAAGAGAGAAATTAGAGGAAAGAAAAATAAGTCCACAAGAAAAACTATAAGAAGCCTCAAATAAAAAATTGTGTTTATTAATACAACAGATTTGTGACAAACATTATATAGACCAAGAAACTTTGATCTGTTTTGAAAAAAGAAGTATCTGAGAAAGTGTGAAAATATAAACAAAACCTAGAGGTTTTTGAAAAGTATAAAAAAGAAATATGCACATGGGAAAGAAAGAAAGAGAGATTTGATATGGTGCAATATTTACGCAAAGTCGAAAGCTAAATTAATCAATACAAAAATGCAGTCTCAAAGATATTCCAAGATAAATATAGCCAAAGGCATCCAGATGTGGAAAATTTCATAATAAAGAAAATGATATTACTAAGAGGGAATGTAGAAAAGAAGGTTAGTGAAGTAGAAATTCAAATATAGAAGCTGAAGTTATGGAATGCCTGAGAAGTGAAGGATTTGGTGTAGAAGGTCTAACACAGGTTACATCATAGCATGATGGAACGAGTCCCCAATGTGAGGAGAAACAGGAAGATCAGGAGACATCTGAAGAAGAAATATGGACAAGGGAAAGAAAACGAGATTTAATATGGTGTAATATTTATGCAAAGGAGAAAGCAAAACTAATCAGTACAAAAAGAGCAGCACCAAAGATATTTGAAAAGAAATACAGGCAAAGGAATCCAGACATGGAAAGTTTTACAATACAAAAAATAAGAAAACAAAGAGGAAAAGTAGAAAAGAAGATTAGTAATGGAGAAGTTAAAGAAATAGAAACTGAGGTTATGGAGTACCTGCCAAGTGAAGAATTCACTGTAGAAAATCTATCTCAGAAAGCACCACAGCAGGATATAGCAATAGACACCCAAATTAAGGAGAAACCAGTGGAAGGGGAAGCAACTGGTCAGTTGCCGTATGAAGATATTTTGGAGCCTTTAACAGGAAACTAGTGCAAATGTTCACTTGAAGCTGGACAGCAAGGGAAGGATCAGGAAACTGTCACATCTCTGACACAGTCAATGTTGAGGCAAGGTAGGCCAATGAGTCCCCATATGACAGAACAAAGGATAACACAGGATGAAATTGAAGAGAATGTGCCACAGGAAGAAGCTATAGAACTCTCTTTAGAATGCCCGCAGGAAATGGAGAACAAAAAAATGTGCCCTCAGTTTAGAAGAAAATGAGCTAAGAGAAGAGTTGCTTGATTTAATAGAGATAGCTAGACATATTAAGATCAATGAAAGAAATAGACTACAGAAAGTCAATAAAACTCCAAAAGTCAGAAGTCTGATAAAACAAATGAACACAGTAATTAGGACTGTCCATAGAGATCCATGCAATATTACAGAAATAAACGGGATATATTACAGTACAGCTAAATTAATAACAGATAAAATTCTACCATAAGAACACAGGGTAGTAAGGGAAAGGAAGGGGAGAAACCGAATACCATCATGGAATTATTGAACAGAGAAAGCTATAAAGCAGTTAAGACAAAAAGTGTCACTGTTAGAGGAGTACAGAAGATGGAACAGATCAACAAAATACTCAGAAAGATAGATGTGATAAAAGCAATGCACAGTTTTATATGGATCAGGATCTATCTTGCACTATTGCAAATAATAAAATCTCAGCACAGGCAAAAAAAACTTAGAAGATACACAGTTAAATATAAAGGAAAAGTACAAAATAAGCAATTAATGACCTTAAAAAGTTCTATAGAGAATTGGGAAATAAGGTAAAAGGACTTGAAAGATGACCCAAAAATGAAGAAATAGATAAATTTTGGAGAAATATCTGTGAAGATCCTGTGGAACATAACAAAGATGCTAAATGGATAGAAGTAAAAGAAAAGATTAGACGTTGAAAGTTACAGGATATGAAATGGGATGAAGTAACGGCCAGACAGATTGTGATAAAGTTAAGAAAAGCCTCCAAATGGAAAACCCCAGACCCTGATGCAGTACCTAACTTCTGGTTAAAAGTATTAACATCTTTGCACGAAGATTTAGCCATGAGTACAAACTATTTATATGTGCACCCTGAACAGACACCAATCTGGCTAACCTCAGGAAAAACAATGCTCCTAGTTAAGAGTGAACCTGCAACTTATCCTAAAAATTATATACCAATAACTTACCTTCTGGCAAGGTATAAACTATACACCGGAACTGATGCCGACAGTGGTTATAGTCATTTAGAAGAAAATTCAATCATGGCAATAGAACAAAAGGGTAATAAAAGAAAGTCATATGGAACAAAGATCATCTGCTGCTAAATAAAGTCATAATGGAGAACTGTAAAAAGGGGAAGAATCTAAGTATGGCATGGACTGACTACAAAAAAGCATTTGATAGTATCCCTCATTCATGGATAAAAGAATGCTTAAAAATGTATAAGATGCATCCTACACTGCTCAGTTACATTACAATGACCATGAAACAGTGGCAGACCACTTTACAATTAAGCCATGATAAAGAACAAATTATTATTCCAGGTATAAAGATCCAAAGGGGGATATTCCAGGGTGACTCCCTGTCATCGCTGCTGTTCTGTCTTGCCCTTAATGCATTAAGCTGTCTATTTAACAGATTAGGCCATGGCTATAATTTGGCTCGTAGAAAACAACAGTGTGTAAAGACTTCTGATCTTCTCTTTGTTGATGATTTAAAACTGTACAGCTCATCAGATGAGGAACTGAAAGCACAACTTCAAGTACTCAAAACTTTTTCAGACGATATAAGAATGTCATTTGGTTGTGATAAATGTGCAAAAGCAACCTTCGAAGCAGGAAAACTGCAGCACCAAGAAAACATTAGTTTCGGACAAGAACGTGATATAAAAGAACCTGAGCAAGAGAGACTGTATAAATATTTGGGAGATGATGAAGGATCAACAATAAAGCATGAAGAAATGTGAATAAAACTTAGTAAGGAATATTTTAGAAGACTTAAATTAATCCTGAAAACAGCGTTGACATCTAGGAACAAAATGCAAGCTATAAACCAATTTGCTCTTCCTGTCCTAACTTACAGTTTTGGAGTGACTGACTCGCCCCAAAATGTGTTTGATTAGATAGGAAAACAAGAAGGATGCTTCATGCTCACCAAATGATTTATAAAAATCAGTGTATACCAAGATTATATATTAGGGGTTCCTATCATATGTTCGAAGGTTTAAAACTTCGAATCACTAAAGGTCAACTTTTAATGATGGAAGTTTTAAAACCTCAAATCATATAACGGAGATCGCCATAGAGTACCAGAAGGGAAGATTTCCCTTTACTGCACTGTACTGCGATCTCGGAGTTGGTATATTTAAGTAGCGGGGAGTGGGGGTGCAGAGAGGGCTTTTCCCCCTGCATAGAGCCTTTTTTTTGTTTTGGGCTTAAAATGTTTTTTTTTTGTTTTTTTTAACATTCGAAGTATTAAAGGTTCGATCATTAAAATTCGAACTTTAGTGATTCAAACTTTTAATACTTCAGTATTATGATATAGACCCATATATTCCCAGTTCTGAAGGAGGTATGGGCCTACTTGAAATTGATCACATGTATAGATCTGCAATCATGGGACTGCACACACATCTGCTGACTTCACAAGACCAAAAGACAGTGAAAGTTTTAAAACAAGAGGAGAATAAATCTAAGATGAATTTCCTGCTTAGTCTAGAAGAAGCATATCAGCGTCAAGCAGGAATGGAAATAAAACCAGAAGTAGATAAAAATTAGGCAGCAAATGAATGTGTCAAAAAAAAAACAAAAGAAAGAATACAAGGTGAAAGATCAGATGAGAAGGCAAGACGTGGAAAATGCATAAATATAGTTGCAAGTATAAAAAACTTCTGGAAGAACCTCATGTCGATCAGGACTGAATGCAGGAATGGTTAAGGAGAGATGAAGTCAAGGCAAAAGATGAAAGGTTAATATTGGCGGCCGAAGATAGTGGGCTATATACACGTTGGTTTACAAAGTTCATTGAACACGTGAGCAAAACAAACAAATGTAGGTTTTGTAAAACAGAATTCAAAACAGTTGCACTCCTCATTGCTGGTTCTGACATACTAATGGCAGAAGGACTTTATACTGAAAGGCACAATAATGTGGCAAGACTGTTGCACTGGGGATTGTGCAAACATTATGGTACTGAAGTGTCTGAAAAACACTGGAAACATGAACCACAAAGCATCATAGAAAATGATGAAGTCTACATCACATGGGGTCACCCATTACCAACAGTTCAAAAGACAGATGTGAGAAAACCAGATATAGTGTCCGATGAAAGGAAGACAAAAGTAGAATTGATCATTGAAATCACTACACCAGTGACTACAGTGTCTTATATACAGAGAGACACAAAGTCATAAAATATCAAGATTTGCAGGCAGAAACGAGAGCAATTTGGAAGAAAGATACCCAAACAGTACCAATAACAGTAGGAGCAATGGGTCTTATAAAAAAGAATCTACAATTGTATTTAGATATGTTACCAATACATGTAACTCCATACGAACTGCAGGAGTCATTACTGGGCACATTGCGGGTGATGGGAAGAGCATTTTTGGCTGACATCAAAGATTGAAACAATACTAATTTCATGAACTTTAAGTCTACTTTGACTTAGGAATGGGTCCATTCCTGTCATGGTATTAGAAACCCAAAAGACTTGAAGAAATGAAAGAAGGGAAAAACAATATTATATTCTTAAAGTAGCAGAAAGTATTCTAAGAACTAAGCCAACATGACAAAAGAGAAAGGAGATTTTTCTGATAGGAATGAATGTATGTAGGGTACAGAGAATAGGCAAGAGAGGGAGAGAATTTACTGGAGAAAAATGTCAAGGGAGCCAAAGTATTGGGAGCAAATAACTACACAGGGAAAGGTAATAGAATGGCATGAGGCCAATAAGACATTTGGAGTGCAGGCTACAAGCTGCCTTCCCTACCAGGGATTGATATCAAATTATAGAAAAATAAATAATATAAATGATATATTATTATAAAATAATATATTAACATAATATTACATATTATAAATATTTTTTTTGTTTTTTTCTAAGTATATTTATTGTTAACTTTAGCAACATTTTAAAGCTAAATTTTGTGTAGCACTGCATTTGGACTACTGTGTTAGAGTGAATGATAATGTGGTAGTCTCAACAGTTTAGTGTTTATATTGTTTGAGGTTATCTTTCTATCCTCTCTAAAACACCTCCATCTATCTTTTATGTGCTGAACCCCATAATTGGTAACAATTTTTTTTTCTCTCCTCAGCAAACAGCCAAGCTTTGTCTTTTTCCTCTCCATACTGCCAGTGTACTGTTAAAAGTCCTGCATACTGAATAAACAGTTGCAACAAAAACTGCTCATCATTCAGCTCTGCTATCTCTCACCTTGCAGTATCTTTTTTTTCTCTGCAAAGTATGCTGGCTTAGTTTTTTAAGTCTTAAAGTATACTTATTTAAGGCTTTATCTACTTTCTAGTGAATTGGTACACTGGGAAGCAGATTGGCAGCAAGAACCCCCCCCCCCCATTCTTAAAAGAACCTGTTTTCAACAAATTTATGTCTCTTAAATGCTGGACTAATCATCCTGCTTTAAGACATTTCTTACCTGGTAGTTTGTTTGTGTCTTTCGGCTTTTCCCGGTTAGGGGTCGCCACAGTGGAACTCCGGTCCGCTAATGATTGGCAGTTGATTTTTACGTACCGGCTTGCCAGGCCTAATGCACAACCTTCAACGAAGGTACGCCCATTCACGCATGTCTCCATGCAGAAGACGCTCTAGCTGAGAATCGAACCGGACCACGTCTTACTCTCAGGCGACAACGCTACCGCAGCACCACCACCGCAGGTACATTTCTTACCTGGTAGTACTACACAATAAAACCTCTTTTTTTCTTACTATTAACAGTACACAGCATGTTTCTATTAGACTTTCTACTGATTGTTTCTGGACTGTGCTTGCCTCCGGGCCTGGCTTAACCCACTCCGTTCGCCCTCACTTCACTTGGGTTCACTCAGCTTCTCCACCCTCCCCCCATTCCCACCCACCCCCACTTTCCTTACACACATTAACCTAAACCACACCTTTCTAATTCATTGTGCTATAGCTTGCAGCTACCTCATCCAACACACCCGCAATCATTTTTTTCATTTTCTCCCCTCCCACCTCACTAACCATTATTTACATACCTCATATAACACTGTCACCCCATCACTGTATCAATATATTTTTCTCTCTACTAAACTGCAGACACCAACCCATCCATATTTTTCTCCTATTTCCGTACTATTTCACCATGTCAGTTATCACCACTCTTTTGAGCAACTCTCTCCTAATCATTACCCTCTACTTAGCCTCCCACTCCACTTCCTTCATCACATCAAACATAACACAGTACCCCTCTCCTACTCTCCCCACTATTGCACACCATACAAAACCAAATATCCATTTTCACATCTGTTCTAACCTCTAGAATAACTCTAATATATTGCTTTTCCACTATAAATATGTCCATACCCTCAACCCTCCTTCCTATCCAGATTTCCTTAATCAACCAATATCCAAGTTCAAACTCTCGCTCTTTCTACACTCACTAACAGAAATCAAAATCCAAGCTGACATACATCCTAACCCAGGACCCACAAAGCTACTTCCAATCCACCCAAGAACACCCACCACACCTGCTAATACTGCCCTCCACCTTCTTCCTCATACCTAATTTTTTTTATCACAAAATAACTAGTGAATTTCATGCAGCTCTAACTACCTACAGTCCTGATATAGTAATTATTACAGAGACATGGCTAAAACCCCACATTAAAGTTGAGGAAATACTTACTAGTGGTTATAATGTTATTAGACAAGATAGAGTGAACAAGCATGGTGGAGGCGCTGCCATCATGTATAAAAATTTCCTCAAAATTGAAAAATTAATCTGTACTCTCCCAGATCTATCAGAAGCAGAAATTCTAACAACTCAATTTGAAGTAAATCCACATAAAACCATCATAATTATTGCCTCCTACCTACCACCAGGAAATGATCTACCTACCATTGAAAGTCTTTTATCTTGGGCATCCTCTACGTTCAACCATGAAACTATAGTGCTAGGTGATTTCAACTTGGACTGGCTATCCTGCTCATCTGACGACCCCTCCAATTTTATCAATTTATTCAATTTCACCCAACTATAAACTTCCCCACTAAAATCGATAAACACACCAAGAAAGAATCTATTCTAGACTGGATACCAACCAATAAGCCCAACTTTGCTCACCAGGCTGGGTGCCTCTCCAATTCTCTCAGTGATCACTCCCCCTAGCTTTCTTCTAAGGAAATACATTCACTCCCCCGTAATGTCATTTTCAAACACATGTGCAACAAAATAATTTCCCCTACCATCTTAAATTCCCTACTTCAAAACTGCAACTGGTCACCTCTAAAATCACTCCACCTAGACCAAGCTGTACAATATGTTAATGATACCTTCCTCAACATCCTTAATAATCTTGCTCCAACAAGAAAAATTTGTTCCAAACTCAAAAACCTACCTTGGATAACCAAAGATGCTAAATCTCTTATTAATCAAAGGGATAGAGCCTGGACTACTTATTAAACCTCCAAAACATTAGAAAACCACACCTCTTATAAACAACTAAGAAACCTAAGAAGCAAATACCTGATAAAAAAAATCTTATTTTCTAGCTTGTCAGCAAAAACACATAAATAACCCACAAAAATATTGGCAAATCCTTAACTACCTCCTCAACCTTGGCAAAACCTCTACCCCTGCACCATCTACAACAAATAGCACTGAATGTATAGCATCCCAATTTAACTCTCATTTCATCACAACTGTCACTTCACTTTTAAAAAACAACAAATGTAACCAACCCCTTACAGTGCCTACCCCTACAAACTCTAAACCCAACTGCTTCTCTTTTAAACCATACAAACCTTTTATATCAAAAAACTCCTATCAAAACTAAAACCTACCTGTCTAGCAGCTGACCAACACCCTAATGACTTCTTAAAAACTGCTGCAAGCTCCATCGCCTATCCCATATCTATCCCAATCAGTCATTCCATCGCAGAACAATATGGCCCCATACTATGGAAAATATTCTATATCATCCCCCTCCACAAGGGAGCCCCATCTAAAGATCTCTCTAATTACCGGCCCATTGCCATGCTCTCACCCTTAGCTAAAATCTTAAGAGAAATGTATCCATAAACAGCGCGTAGACTACCTCACTATAAATAACCTTTTATCTAGTTCACAGCACGGCTTCCATCCAAAACACAGTACCTCCACACCCCACATACTTTTCACTAACTACACCAATCTCCTCAAAAACAATGCACAACTAGTTTCTACTATATTCCTTGATATGTCCAAAGCTTTTGATATGGTATCCCACCAACTACTACACAACACTCTAGCCTCCTTCAACCTCAACTCTACAGCTCTCAACTGGTTCTTTAGCTACCTTACTAATCAACAACAGGCAACTAAATGGCATAATAAACTCTCCACACTCCTCCCAGTCTCTGTTGGGGTTCCTCAGGGTTCCATCCTTGGCCCTTTCCTTTTTATTATATTCACAAATAGTCTAAACACTGCCACTAAATCTGCTTCTATTATTCAATATGCTGACGACTCTACTCTTTATTTGCTCTGCTACCACACCCCAAGAACTCCAAGATAAACTGCAAAAGTCGTTTCTAGATATTGAAAATTATCTAAATGGACTTCCACTCATCCTAAACCCAAACAAAACAAAACAAAATTAATGATCTTCTCTAACAGGAAATCCAAAGCAAAACCACCTCCTTTCTCCATCTACTCCACTAATGGCACTATAATAGAACCAGTTAACCAAACAAAACTACTTGGTGTCACAATAATCAACAACGTAACATTCAGTAAACAAATATCATTCACACTAAAGAAAGTTCACATCAAACTTGGTGCTCTATATAGGGCCAAACCTTACCTTACTCAAAAGCCAGACTAGTCACAGCTAGATCCCACCTCCTATCTACTCTTATCTACTGTTCTCAACTTTTCACTAACCTGCACAAGTTTGATTTACATCTGCTTGATTCCTGCTATAACAAAATAGCAACATTTTCTGCTGATATACCCAACAGGACCTATCATTACCTTGCTCTTCAAAAATTACACGGCTTGAATTTCACAATCTGTTATTTCTCAATCAGCTCACCACTGCCCACTGTATTATCCACAGACCTGAAAACTGCCCTGCACTCTCCAACCTAGTGCAACTAGGTACCAACCCCAGGACCTTTAGATCATCCAATAACCTTGTACTCAAGGTTACAAAATCCCATAATTACTTCAGTGACTCTCTCTTTTCCTTCAAAGTAGCCAAACAGTGGAACCTATCACCCCAGAATATCTTAAAAAACACAGATCATAGCTTCAAAAAACTCCTAAAGGAATATTTTACTCTGCAATGGCTATGCTCCTGTAATTCTCCTGGCTAGTTTCTCATGCCTTCAATCAAATGTTTTCTATTTTATCTTCTTGTCTTACTTCTTCCAAATGAAAATGCCACAATGGTTTTTAGTTATATATCTAATGAGTTTCATATTACTGTCTGTAAGTTTCATATTACTATCTGTAATAAGGCTTAAGATATTAAGAAGTTATGTACTCACCATAACGTTCCATGTGAGTTGTTCCATCTCGCCTTCATTCTTTACTGATGGGTTCAGAGCCGATCCATTGGCTCTGATACGGCCGTGTGCAAAGCTCAAGATATACCAGTAGTTTGAGACCAAGCCCCTTATCCCATGATGCACTGCTGGAATTACCTCAGATCTTGTTTGCTGCGTGTACTATATCCTTATAAGAGAACTACCCTCCCATAGAGAGGAAGACGAATTGAGCAACCAGGATGAGACCAGCCTCTAAGTCAACTATCAGCCAGGAGGGTGCTGGAGGGAAGGATGTAAGAATGAAGACGAGATGGAACAATTCACATGGAATGTTATGGTGAGTACATAACTTCTTAATGTGAAGTTGTTCAATCTCGCCATTCATTCTTTTCTGATGGGTAGCGTCCCTAGCACCCTCAATCTTAGGTGGCTCATGGGAGTACATTCTTCAGGACCGTAGACACAAAGGAATCCTTGTCCCTGGAGGCCTTATCAACTTTGTAATGAGTGATAAAGGTATGAGGTTTAGACCAAGTGGCTGCAGCACAAATGTTATCCAGGAGCAATTTGGCTTGGAATGCAGAAGATGTAGAAACTGCTCTGGTAGAGTGAGCTTTAATCTTGTGTAGTAAGGGCATATTATCAGCTGAATAAACAAAAGTGATACAATCAGATAGCCATTTAGAAAGCATTGTTTTAGCCACTGGTCTGCCTTTTCTGGCTTCAGAGAAAGACACAAAGAACTGATCTGATTTTCTAAAATCTTTTGTTCTGTCCAAATAATATCTGAGCTGTCTGTGAACGTCAAGTGTGTGCAGCATATATTCTAGTTTATTGGAATGGTTAGGGAAGAAGACTGGCAACTCAATGACTTGGTTGATATTAGATTCAAAAAAGAGGTGACTGCAAGGAAGGCTGGAGGTCCCCCGACGGATGTGTCAGAAGGTCCGGTACTGGGTCCAGAATCCATGGCTCCCCCAAGAGATGATGATGAAGAAATGGAAAACAAATCTGCCGAGGCCAATGAGGAGCTATAAGAATGATGGTCCTTCCCAGCGAATTTGCTTTCTGTAGAAGTCCGGGTATTAGTGGCACTGGAGGGAATGCATAGAGGAGACCCGGGGCAAATTGTGTATGAGTGCGTCTCTTGGGGGTTCTCCCGGAGGGGAATCAGGGCAAAGTAGCTTCTGCATTTCGTGTTGATGTGACTGACAAAAAGATCGCAGCAAGGCTGGCCCCATTTGCGGAAAATCTTGTCCACAATCTCTTGCTTGAGGGACCACTCGTGTGGCAACAAGATTGTCCTGCTCAGTTTGTCTGCTATCACACTGGATCTCCCCAAGATGTGCATTGCAAACAGAAAGCGCTGGGAGGAGACATCACACTGCCAAACTCTGAGGGCTTCTCGGCAAAGGGGGTAAGACTTGGTCCCACCTTGCTTGTTCAAGTACCAGACTACTGACATATTGTCTATCTGAATTGCAATCATCCCTAGAGGAAGAGAGTCCTGGAAGTACTGCAACGCCAGAAGTACTGCTCTCATCTCCAGAACATTGATATGCAGGTGTGACTCTTGATCCGTCCATGTGCCTTGGGAAGTCTTTCCCTGAAAATGCCCCCCCACCCTGTCAGGGAAGCGTCTGTGGTCACAGTGGCTACTGGAGTGGTAGTACAAAGTGGCATCCTATGGTTACATGAAGAGATGTCAACCTTCACTGGAGAGCTCTCTTGCAAGAGTTTGCAATTAAAATCATGTGATTCACGGGAAGTTCCTGATAAGACCATTGAGTGAACAGCCGCCATTGAAGAATCCGCATACGCATCCTTGCTAATGGTATGGCCAAGATCGCTGCAGCCATCAAACCCAATACTTTTAAAACTTCTGCAGCTGGTGCTCTGTCTTTCGATACCAATGAGCTGACATGCTGGCAAAGAAGAAAGACCCTCTCGATTGGTAGTCATAGAGTGGTGGTTGAAGTGTCTAACTCTGCCCCTATAAAGACGATATGCTGTGATGGCGACAAGGCAGATTTTTCAGAGTTGACTGTAATGCCTAAGTGACTGCAGAGTGTCAGAGTGTATTCCCTTACCTGACTCAGTTGATGCCTGGTGGTGGAGGTAAGGAGCCAATCGTCTAGGTACGGAAACACCTGGAATCCTAGACACCGCAGGTGAGCCGTGACTACTGCCATGCATTTGGTGAACACTCTGGGGGCTGTAGTGAGACCAAAGGGCAGGGCTCGAAATTGATAATGATTGTCTCCCAGCCGGAAACACAGATGATTTCTGGATGGCCTGGCCATTTTTATGTGGTAGTACACATCCTTGAGATCTATCAAGCACATCCAATTGTCTCTCCCCAAAAAGGGAAGTATAGACTGCAGCATGACCATCTGGAACATCTCTTTCTTTACAAATTGGTTGAGTCTGCTGAGGTCCAAAATAGGTCTCCAGTCCCCTGTTTTCTTTGGAACCAAAAAGAATCTTAAGTAAGTTCCAGATCCTGTTTGGTCTGCTGGGACTGGCTGGATGACTCTTTTCTAGCAACTTGTGGACTTCTATAGTTGCTTGTTCCCTGTAACTGGGTGGAACGTCTGGGATTCTCCTTGCGGGTGTGGGTGGAGAGGAGAACCGTATGAAATACCCTCTGGAAATAATACTTTATACCCAGCTGTCATTTGTTATATCTTGCCAGGCATCTGGGTACAAAGATAAGTGACCCCCGACTGCCTCCAGAGCAGGACAGTTGGGCCTCCTTCAAGAGCGCTGATAGGGCTGACCAGAGAAATGATCTCTGTCACTCTGGTGTTGCGGACCCCCCTCTGCCGCGAGGGTGACATCTTCCATTATTACCCCCTACTCAGCCCTTAGAGGGGGATTCACCATGTGTGTCCTGAAAGGCTCCTTGGGCTTTTCAGAACCACATTTTTCCTCTCCTTTGGCCTTTGGGGTAAGGCCGAGTAGGGGTGGAAAAACGGACTCCGACGGCAAACAGAGTCTTTCCCTCCTGCTCACACCTGGTCAAACTTTCCTTCACTTTAGGTCCAAAGAGAGATGAGCCATCAAAAGGGGTGTTCATAAATGAAGACTTAAAGGGCTCCACGAAGGAACACAAGCACATCCAGGAATGTCTTCTTAGAGCAATTCCTGTACCCGCTGCCCTACTCATGCCAATGGCTGCATATATGAGAAGCATGGACAAGTTCACAATGAAATTTAGGGTAGCAAGCTGGGTGGCAACTTTGTCAGAAGCCCCTGCAGCTACAGCACCCTGAAGAGTATCTCCCAACTCCTTAAGGAGATTTCTTTGCAGTCTGGTGAAATGGGTCAAATAGTTCAGGGATCGGATTGTGAAAGTCGCTGAACCAAACATGCATTTCCCATATCTATCCATGATCCTCGACTCTCTGTTAGGAGGATGGATAGACGAGGAAGTCTCAGACATTTCCTTCTTGGTGGCTGCCGCCGCCACCACCATGGCATCAACAGGGACTCCTTTGGACAAAAAGGATTTATCTATGGGGGCAAAAATAAACTTATTGGGCCTCTGAGGGACAGGTTCCATGGACTCTGGTGACTCTCACACCCTCCGAGAGATCAGCTGCATGAGCTCATCGAAGGGCGGAGACACCCAAGAGTTGGAAGTTTGAGACCTGAAAGCCTTCAGGAGAACTGACTTGTCCTCAGTAGGGCTTTTGGACTGCCAACCCCTCTGCCTAAGGATCTCAAGTATCTCTGCAAAAGGAGATATCCCCAGAGGGGGATCGTGGGGACCCTTCTGACTCATCCAAGTCAGTGTCAGATGTCAAAGACACCTGTGAGGAGTCCAAGTGTCTCCTCTTGCACAATCTCTTTCTGGGGACCTCCTCAGTGGGAGCCTCTGGGGAGAACTCGGAAGAGCAGGGGGTGCCCTGCGGGGCTACCTGAGGCTCAGGGTCTCTACACTTTACCTGGACGATGGAGGCAGAAGTGGACACAGGAGCTTTGGGGGAAGAAGAGGCTAGACCTGGTGTCGAGGATGTCTTAGGGGACAAGGCTCTCCTCATGGCTTTGAAGGCATCATGGCTCCAACGACGCGTCAAAGGACCCAAAGGAACCACCAGCCCCTCCCACACCGAGGCCGTGGGCTCCAAGATGTAGGTAGGAGCCGAGCTCATCCGAGCCAAGGCCCCGAGAGGAAAAGTCGGCACCAAGTCGGTGCGACTATCCTCTCAGGACCTGACAGGAGAGTGTCAGCTCCTAGAGTCCCCGGTCAGTGCTGAGGACATCAGAGTGGACGGAACCGAGGACACAGGAGCAGGTCTCGGCTCCACGATCAGCAGGTCAGCCCCCTCTGTCTCCGAAGGTCTGGTATGGCTTGGAAGAGCACTCAAATCCGGAGTGGTGGTCTTTGGTTCTGACGCTAGGGTCAGAGCCGACAACAATTTAGCAAGACCTGGTGCCTGTAAGAGCTTCTGCACCAATCGGTTCATATCCAAATCTGAGAGGCTGACAGAAGGCCTAGAGGAGTGCACCAACGGTGCCGACTGAAGGAGTGGAGAGGCAGGTCTCTCAGATACCAGCTCCAGAACTGTGGGCCGGCTCCAAAATGAAAAGACGCACGGCTCCAAGAGCTGTGGAGCCGATGTCCCGGAATCCTCCACTTTCTTAGACTTTTTTGACTCTTTAGATACCTTGGAGTCTCCTGAAGATTTCGAAGACTTGGAGGACGTGCTGGCCACATCCATGTCACTCAAAGCTTTGGAAAAAGGATGCTTCAGCAAGCCTCTATCAACAAGCTTCCTTTTCTTCTCCAATAATACCCTCGAGGAAAAGGAGTGGCAAATACTGCAGGACTCCTGCAAATGTACAGTACCTAAGCAATATACGCAATGAACGTGCCCATCAGTCAGCTTATAATAAACTACAAAAACTACTCTAAGACTAATCTATAGAATAATGTCAAACAATTAGAGAAACAACTTGCGTAAAACACGTTTTGGTGAATATTGGCTCGAGCAAAACTGGAACCTCTGAGATCCATGCAGCGGCAAACTAGATCTGAGGTAATTCCAGCAATGCATCATGGGATAAGGGGCTTGGTCTCGAGCTACTGGTAAACCTTGAGCTTTGCAAACGGCCGTATCGGAGCTGATGGATTGGCTCCGAACCCATCAGTAAAGAATGAACAGTGAGATTGAACAACTTCACATGTAATGTTTTCTGTTTTACATTCACCTTTTTGTAAATTGTAATTGTTGGCAACTGTCAAATTTTTTTTGTATATTGTTTGTAAATTTTTTAAAATTTTTGTAATCTTTTTGTACTATTGTTATGGAGCTTATCTCCACGGGTCTCCGCTAAAAACGGGCTACTTGCCTAGCCGGACTCTACACGGTTAACAAATGTAAACTAAAATAAAATAAAATAAATAATAAATAAATAGTCAAAAGGGAAGGAATAGGCAAATCCTAAGTGAAAAAAACATCTCTGGTTGAGTTTTTACTTAAATCTAGAACAGAAGTTGCAATTAAAAAAGGGATAATTGGTAGGGTATATAAAATATTGGAAGGTAACTATAAGAATCAATTAGAGGAGGTTAGAAAAAATTGGGAACAGGGACTGAATTAGCAATTAACAAGGGAGGCCATCTGTATGGTCCGAAATATGCAACAAAGTCTAGAAGGTGTAGGATTTTTGCTTGGAAGTATTTGCATAGGTACTTTTATACTCCCAGCAGATTCCAAAGCAATTTTCCTCAGGTAGATGGCAAATGGTGGAGGTGTGATGGGGAAAAAAGAGGTAACTAAGACATATATTTTGGGAGTATAATGAGTTGGCAGACTTTAAAATTCTCCACGGTGCACTCTGTCAGAAATATATGTTGAGCAAATGGATGTAACTAAGGAAATTATTTTTCTGAGCTGGGAAATAAGATCTGAACTGCCTAGACATAGTAAGGCCTTGCTAAGTTTAATTCTGGTGGCTGCCAAAAGGCAATTACTAGAAAATGGAATTCAAAGTCTAAACCAACTGTATTTGAAGAACTGAATTTTGTAACAGAGATAAAAGAACTGGAAGTGGGATCTTTAGAAAAGGGAGTAAGCAATTTACATAGAAATTAATGGAAACTGGAGAAACGATACATGCAGAATAATGTTCTGGAGGAGGAATGAAGTTTAACTTTCTAATTTTGCAAAGTTTTTATTGAGTTTACTATTCTGGGCTATACACTCAAGTGCAGTAGCCTTTTTGTGCTTATTTATTATATAACTACATTGTTTAACCTGATTTAAACAACCAAAAAAAAAAAGAAAGAAAAACAAAAAAAAAATTCTATCTTGTTTGCTAATTTCCAGCCTTTTCTAACTAGAATAGTCCAGTTTCCAGGCTTTGCTGGTTTCAGGACTTTAGTTTCAGTGTTCAGAGCTATCCAGACCTTGCTGTGGTAGAGGGAGGTCCTACTACTTACCAATGAGAGTGGGAGCATTGTGCTGCCTACCTAACACTAGAGGAGTGGTTTCCAGCTCTAAAATTGCAATTGTATTGGCCATTTTGGGCTGATTTCTATAACTTTCAACTTTCTGGCATAAATATGCACGTTTGCTCATGTTTGAGCTTGTTTTAGATCAGTAGATCCTGTTTGGGCATCCTGCAGAGTACTACAGCACCAGAAACGCGAAAGAGAGACTTTTTGTGCTTGCAAGTATGTTTTGCTGAATTTTCTAATTTTTGCTGATTGCACTTCTCGAAAAGCTTAAAAAACTACTTATTTCACTGTATTTCTGCCTGTAAGTCATTTTCCAGTTGTGCACATGCCTTGCTTTATTTAAAAAAGTTTAAATTTTCAAATTTCAAATTTTGAAAAGTTTTAATTGAGTTTACTGTTCTGGGCTATACACTCAAGTGCAATAGCCTTTCTGTGCTTATTTACTGTATAACTGCATTGTTTAGCCTGATTTAACCAAAAAAAAAATTAATATCTTTTTGCTAATTTCCCACCTTTTCTAACTCCAGAGCTGTGGACGATGGTAAGGCTGTCCACACAGCCTATCTGGACCTCGCCAAGACCTTCAACACCATTCCCCACTCTGGAATCATAGATAAACTTACTAAGCTGGTCATAAATCCCTACGTCTCTTGATGGGTTGCCAACTGGCTTACTGACAGTACACACACTGTAAAAGTAGCCAACTCCAAATCCAGCTCCAGACAAGTGACAAGTGGAGTACCTCAGGGTTCAGTCCAGGGACCGCTCTTGTTTGGCATCTACTTCTCTGAAGTACAGGCCAACACTAAGGGACTCTGGCTAACAAAGTCTGCAGATGACTGCAAACTGGGAGCCATTACTGAATCTCCAAATGATGTGGATATTCTACAAAAGGGCCTTACAGAAACAGATGCTTGGTGCCAGAGCCATGGGTTCAAGCTTAATGCCAGAAATGTACAGTTATCCCCTTTGGGAAAAAACATGTACCCATGAATTACCACATAGGTGACAGTACACTAAACACGGAAAGTGTGATGAGAGACTTAGGGACACAGGTGAACAGTAGTCTCACCTTTGATAACCACATTGCCACAACAGTCAGGAAATCCTTCTATGTGGCACACCTCATCACAAATGGCTTTTCATCCAGAAAAAAGGAGGTCATTGTCCCACTGTACTCATCCCTCATTAGACCCATTAGAGAGTACAATGCCCAGTTTGGTATGTACCTCACAAGTCATCTGCAACACCTGGAAAGGCTACAGAAATATCTCACTTAAAGAATCACAGGCCTAAAGCAGATGCCCTATGCTAACCATCTAAAAAACTCCAGCTTTACTCTGTGGCATATCGTCTACTCAGAGACAATCTCTGCTTAACATACAAGGCCATGTCAAACCCTGAGCTGTTGGACATGCTCCACTTAAAGAAATCCCAATCCCCCACAGCCACACACTCCAGGGATCTAAACCTTGTCATCACAATGAACAAAACATGCTGGAGGGATAGGTTCCTGACCCAGAGATTCCACATACTCTGGAATAGACTGACCATACATGTCAAGCAGAGCACCTCATTGGCCCTCTTCAAAAGGAACCTTGACGATTGGATGGGAGATAGGAAATTCACCCCGGGGATCACGTCAGTCGCCCTGCTAGACAGGGGTCCAGGGAAGTAAATATTATGGGAAGAAATATCCAGGGAATTGTTATGGCTAGGCTTATATAGGCCCTAGGGCCGATAGCCTAGTACCAACCTGTGAACCTATGAATAGTCCAGTTTCCAGGCTTTGCTGGTTTCAGGACTTTAGTTTCAGTGTTCAGAGCTATCCAGACCTTGCTGTGGTAGAGGGGGGGTCCTACTGCTTACCAGTGAGAGTGGGAGCATTGTACTGCCTATCTAACACTAGAGGAGTGGTTTCCAGCTCTGAAATTGCAAACTTATTGGCCATTTTGGGCGGATTTCTACCCCTTTCAACTTTCTGGACTAGATCTGCGTGTTTGCCTGTGTTTGAGCATGTTTTAGATCAGCAGATCCTGTTTAGGCATCCTGCAGAGTACTACAGCATCAGAAATGAGAAAGAGAGACTTTTTGTGCTAACTGCAAGTACTGTTTGCTGAATTTTCTAATTTTTGCTGATTTTGGTTGTTTTTATTACCTGTACTTCTCAGAAAGCTTAAAAAGTAGACTAGCTACTTATTTCACTCTATTTCTGCCTGTAAGTCATTTTCCATTTATGTACTTGCCTTGCTTTATTTAAAAAGATTAAATTTTCAAATTTCTAATTTTGCAGTTTTAATTGAGTTTACTGTTCTGGGCTATACACTCAAGTGCATTAGTCTTTCTGTGCTTATTTACTGTATAGCTGCATTGTTTAGTCTAATTTAACCAAAAAAAAAAAATTCTATCTTGATTGCTAATTTCTCACTTTTTCTCATTAGAATAGTCCAGTTTCCAGGCTTTGCTGGTTTCAGGACTTCAATGTCAGTGTTTAGAGCTATCCAGACCTTGCTGTGGTAGAGGGAGATCCTACTGCTTACCAGTGAGAGTGGGAGCATTGTACTGCCTATCTAACACTAGAGGAGTGGTTTCCAGCTCTGAAATTCCAGTTTTATTGGCCATTTTGGGCTGATTTCTATCCCTTTCAACCTTCTGGCATAAATACATGGGTTTGCGTGCATTTGCGCACCGCGGGGCTAAGGTTAAACTATTCCTGGTGCCAAAAAGTCTGCTCTTTGAATTTTCCCTTAGAACTAGCTAGTTTATCAGCAGTAGCACTAAAATCTGTATACTTGTGACTAGCACGTGCTCTAAAACTCGCTAAAAAGCACTAGGAAGCCTTAATTTGTTACAAGCACTCACCTCTCCTTGGTAATAAAAAGAAAATAGCTGTAGGCACTAGACAGCCTACAACTGCAAGCACCTTGCCAAAAATAAGGGAAAAAGTACAGTTTTGTACCTACCATAAATGTAGATGTTCGAGGATTCCATTGCTGCAGTCCTTACTATTGGGTATAGTCCGCATCCAGTCGGCCCGAATACCAGAGTATAAGGCTGACGTCGGTCAGGGCGCATTAGACTGACGTCAGTACGTCAGGGTACTAATGCGCATGACCGGCGTCATATCCTCAGTCTTTTCTTGCCCCAGATGTCAGAAGACCCTAAAAAGACAAGGCCCAAAATACCTGCACCAAAACATGAACAATATATACAAAAATATAAGCAGGTAAACTCACCTACACAACCACCCCTAAACACAGAGGGGAAGGAGGGAGGGTAAATTGGACTGCAGCAATGGAATCCTCGAACATCTACATTTATGGTAGGTACAAAACTGTACTATGTTCTTCGTTTTCCATTGCTGCAGTCCTTACTATTGGGTAGAATCCCAAAGCAGAGGTAAGGGAGGCTGGCAAATCATAAAGAAGCAGGAGCTGACAACATGCCTTGCAAAACAGCTGTGGCAAAACCAGCCCTAGACTTAGAGTAGATAGGAAGGTGATAATGCTTAGAGAAAGTATGCACTGAACTCCAAGTAGCTGCTTCCAAAATATCCTTAGTTGCCACCCCCCGGAGAAATGCTGTTGAAGTGGCAGTAGCCCTAGTGGAATGAGGCCTAATCCCAGCTGGAACCTCCTTGCCATGATGGGAATAACAAAATGCAATGCAAAAGCCAATCCACCTAGAAATAGTTTGTTTTGACACAGGCTTGCCCTGCGAACTCAAAGCAAAAGAAACAAACAACTGCTGAGACTGCCTAAAATCCTTAGTCCTGCTTAAGTAATAACGCAATTGCCTGTGTACATCTAAAGTATGCAAAATCTTTTCCCCTTTATTTTGGGGGTCTGCATAAAAAGTAGGCAAATGAATAGTTTGGTTTAAAGCCACACTAGAAACCACCTTAGGCATAAAGGAAGGATTAGTACGTAATGATACCCTATCCTTATGGAAAATCAAAAAGGCTAGGAGAAGCCCCTACTGAAGCTGAACTTGGCCTACCTCTAAAAGAAGTTTTGGCAACAGAAGGAGAGGCTCTAACTACTTTGGGAAGAGAGGGAAGAATAGTTACCTGAGAAGCCCCCTCAGCCTGGCCTGCCTCCTGAGAGGGTACATCCTGTAACAGTAAAGTTTCTGCCTGAGACTCCATAGAAACTCCTGGCAAAACCTCTGGCTCCACTGAGCCACCTAAAGAACCGACGTCCGGGACTGCCGGTTCATCAACCCTAGGCTTCGCTGTTTTGTCCTTGCGCTTCTTGGGTGAAGCGGGCGCCGGAGCATCCGACGGCATTTTATAATTGCAACGCTTCCCAAACACTAATCTGGCACAGTCTAACCTCCTCTTAATAGTGCGTTTGTTAAACCTAGCACAAGAGCGGCAACCAACAACGTCGTGCTCAGGCCCTAAACAAGGTATACACAATGTATGGTAATCCCTATGAGGTATTTGTTTCCCACAAGAAATACAGTTATTCACTTTTTCTGACATCTGGTTAAATACTGAGGCAAGAAAAAACCAAAATGTTCCCCAACGGGGTACTTAGCCAACTCTGATTCGGTCTGAAACTCCGGTTTCGGAAATATTTCAGAACGCCAACCTGCACTCGCAAAACTGCTTCTGCATCGGACCACGCGGCAAAAAAGACTGAGGATATGACGCCGGTCATGCGCATTAGTACCCTGACGTACTGACGTCAGTCTAATGCGCCCTGACCGACGTCAGCCTTATACTCTGGTATTCGGGCCGACTGGATGCGGACTATACCCAATAGTAAGGACTGCAGCAATGGAAAACGAAGAACATCAGCTCTTGTACTCCACAAAGAAAGTATCTAACCAGGCATGTCCAAGGGTCAGCTTCCGGTGATTTCTTCTGTCCACTTGGTGAATCTGGGCATACTGGGGCAATGCTGCAATTGCCTCATGTACACAGACAATCCTCTCCTCCTACCACCAAACACTACAACCTGCGAGAGATGCACTTACATAGCCAAACGGGAAGCAAAGCGCTCGCCAGCCAAGATTGTGCTAGACAGTCAAGAGGAGAAGGTTAACACCCACACAACACCTCAAACAACACATAGTCCTTCAAAACTCACACCATCAAAACCCACACATAGCAACACAAAACCCACATATGCAGAGGTTCTTAACATTAACTGCCCAAGCAGCAAGGACCTCCGAAGCTGAAACGCAAACAAACACCACCCCCAAACACAACCAAAGCATCACATAGCTCACAACATCAGTGTGCCACCCAACAGCAGCCTCTAAGGCAAGACAACATACTCAACACTTTAGTCATAGAGGACTCTATAGTCAGGCACACTGATGTCCCACTCACCAGGCTGAACAATTGCCTGTCGGTTGCCAGGATCTGCCACGTAACGCATGCACTCAAGTCACTCCAGAACAGGTACAAATATTACTCTGTCATTGTCCATGTTGGAGTGAATGACTTGAAACGTACCTCCCTGGACTACATGAAAAGAGACATGGAAGAGTTCTCAGATCATGTCGCCCAGGCAGGTATGACCCTAGCCCTGAGTAGCATCCTGCCATTGCCCAGAATTATACCACAGTATACGGACAAAATGACTGACTTCAATAATTGGCTAAGCTTCTGGTGTCATTCAAAGGGGATCCAGTATCTGTCTGCCTGGGACAACATGATCGACAAACCATGATGCTTTGCAAGAGATGGTTTGCACTTGTCACCCCTGGGATTCAGGTTACTGGCTAAGGCTCTTGCCACCCCTATGTTGCCTTTTTAGGCAAGGTTCAAAGGACAAAACTACCATGGTAATGGGTACAAGCAAGCAAAATCTGAAGGTAATGCTACTCAATGCTTGAAGTCTAAACCTCAAGATGCACTCTCTCGAGGCTCTCCTTGTTCAAAGCTCCAGAGAGCACCCCTGCAATACCAGGCTACAACTCATACCACACTTTTCGGCCACCGCACCAGGACCGAAACACTAAAGATGGAGGAGTGTCCATATTCACCAAGAATATTCACACCTCCAGGCTGGTTGCCCATCACAATGAATCTGAAATTCTCCAGGTGCAACTAACACAGGGTAAGACTGCAATACAAATTGTAGCTTGCTACAGATCCCCCACCATACCCCAAGATTCTCACTACACCTTTCTAAACATACTGGAAAATATTAAGATATAACCAAACACCCTAATACTGGGTGATTTCAACTACCCTGCCATTATCTGGGAAAATAATCCTGTCCCAACATCTTTGCTCAACGGTTCTTGGAATTCATAAATTCCAATGCCCTAGAGCAATTAATTCATAGTCCCACCAGGGGTACCAATATTCTAGACCTGGTAATTACCAACATGGGAGATCAATGCTCCACACCAGTGGTCACTCCCTCGTTGGTCAGATCAGACCATAAGCTAATCACCCTTGAAATCCACATTCCACTCCAACCCCCCTTTAAGGAAACCTCCATAAAATACTTCTCCAAAGCAAACTTCATGCTTCTCAAGTCAGAAGTAACAAACTTCATGACACCCATGCAGATGGGAACTGGAAGTTCAACTGCTGAATCCTACACTTAGGTGCTGTACGAGCACATTCACTTGTGCATGGACCGAGCCAAATAGAACCAAGATGCTGTCCTCTAAAAAAAGAAAGCCAATCTGGTGGTCCCCTGCCATAAACAAGTTGTACAACAGAAGAAAGAAACTGTTGCAGAAAAGAGGAAGAACCCAGGATTCAAAAAACTCCCTCACCAGCCTCAGTAGAAAGCTGAGATCCCTCATAAAATATTCCAAAGCTAGTTCCAAAAGCAAAATTGCCAAAGATTCCAAAGCCAACCACAAGGCATTCTATAGCTATGTCAAGAATCTAAATGGCAATACTCAGATCTGCTCTGAGCTACAGCAGAAGGGCACTAGATATACTGATCCCAAGGATATTGCCAATAACTTGGCAGACAGATTCAGTGCCAACTTCACCCCCCTCTCACCCCTAAAGGGCCCATCTCAAAATCGAAAGAATGCCAAATTTCGGTAATCACGGCCACTCAGGTAAAAATCGCACTCTCCAAAGCCAAGAATACAGCATGCATGGGACCAGACGACATCCCGGGCTGTGTACTGCATGAACTACAAAATGAACTGGCACCTCACCTATATGTCATGTTTAATCATAGCCTCACCTCAGGCTTTGTGCCCACAGAGTGGCACACAGCTACAGTCGTCCCACTCCACAAGGGGGGATCCACTTTGGATCCCAGGAACTACAGTCCCATCAGTCTGACGAGCCTGAGCTGCAAGGTCATGGAACATCTTATCAAGGAACTTATAAACAAAGACAATGGCAACAACACTGGACCCCACCCAGTTTGGGTTCGTGAAGGGCCGATCTTGCCTCCTGAACCTGATCTACTTCTTCGAATCAGTCTCCAGAGCCGTGGACGAGGGTAAGGTGGTTCACACAGCCTACTTGGACCTCACTAAGGCTTTTGACACTATCCCCCACTCTGGAATCACAGATAAACTTACTAAGCTGGGCATTAATCCCTATGTCACTCGATGGGTATCAAACTGGCTTACTGACAGAGCACACACTGTAAAAGTAGCCGACTCCAAATCCAGCTCCAGACAAGTGACAAGTGGTGTACCGCAGGGTTCTGTCCTGGGACCACTCTTGTTTGGCATCTACTTCTCTGAAGTAAAAGACAACACTAAGGGACTCTGGCTTACTAAGTTCGCAGATGACTGCAAGCTGGGAGCCATTACTGAATTCCCAAATTATGTGGATATACTACAAAAGGGCCTTACCGAAACAGATGCCTGGTGCCAGAGCCATGGGCTCAAGCTAAATGCCAAAAAATGTATAGTTGTCCCCTTTGGGAAAAAAACACGTACCTGTGAACTATCACATAGGTGGCAGTACACTAAACACCGAAAGTGTGATGAGAGACCTAGGGAGACAGGTGGACAATGGCCTCACCTTTGATAACCACATAGCACAACAGTCAGAAAATCCTTCTATGTGGCACACCTCATCACCTTTTCATCCAGAAAAAAGGAGGTCACTGTCATTCTGTACTCATCCCTCATTAGACCCATTATAGAATACAATGCCCCGTTTGGTATGTACCTCACAAGACATCTGCAACAACTAGAAAGGCCGCAGAAATACCTCACAAAAAGAATCACAGGCCTAAAGCAGATGCCTTATGCTGACCGTCTAAAGAAACTCCAACTATACTCTGTCGCATATCGCCTACTCAGAGGCAATCTCTGCCTAACATACAAGGCCATGTCAAACCCAGAGTTGTTGGACATGCTACACTTAAAGAAATCCCAATCCCTCTGAGCCACACGCTCCAGGGATCTTAACCTTGTCATCACGATGAAACAGAACATGCTGGAGGGATAGGTTCCTGACCCAGAGACTCCCCATGCTGTGGAATAGGCTGCCCATACATGTCAGGCAGAGCGCCTCAATGGCCCTCTTCAAGAGGAACCCTGACGATTGGATGGGAGATAGGAAATTCACTCCAGGGATCACATCAGTAGCCCTGCTAGATAGGGGTCCAGGAAAGTAAATATCTGCAGGAAGCAATAGCCATGGAATTGTTATGACTAGGCTTGTATAGGCCCTAGGGCCGATAGCCTAGTACCTACCTATGAACCTATGAAAAGCAGGAATTGGGCAATTTATGTAATGCTGGACAGAGGATAGTTACAAAAAGAATATGCATAGTGTATAATGTATGTAACTGGATATATCCATGGTGGTGTAGCGGTAGCATTGTTGCCTCACAGCAAGAGGTTCTCCTGTTCGATTCTCGGCTGGAGTGTGGGGAGTGCCTTCTGCGTGGAGTCTGCATGTCCTTCCCGCGGTCAAGTGGCGTTCCGAAAGACATGCGTGAATGGGCGTGCCTTCGTTGAAGGTTGGGCATCGAGCTGGCAACTTGGCACTGTAAAAACCTACTGCCAATCATTAGTGGACCGGAGTTCCGCTGTGGCGACCCCTAACCGGGAAAAGCCGGAAGACAAACAACAACATAATGTACGTAACTGGAATCATGTTAAAATGTTTTTTATATAAATGATTGTCTGCCTTTGTCTTATGTGATAATTTAATAAAGGTGTTAAAAATAAAATAACTAGTGAACTGTTAAGCCTTAAATGAATATTACAGAACATAAACAAATAAATGGCATACATAGAAGAAAAAATAATTTTGCATATTTTTATGTTATGAAATATGGCAAAAAAACTAAAACAAATCTTTTTACAGTTAAAAATCCCTTCAGAACAGCAAAAACAGCATGCTAATAGATTAGTTTTGTAGTCATCAAATATATCTTATATATTTATATAATTATCTGTATATAGAACTGAAAAAAAATAATTAAAATATCCAGCCCAGATGGCGTAGAGGGATAAAGCCCTAACTGCTGATTCAGGTTAGATTTGCAGCTCAGGAAAGTGATGGGGATGTGCTGGCAGGAAGGAAAGGTGATGCCTATTCTTTGAGACAGGAAGTGGCACCCAGCAGGCTATGTCTGCCTCTCCATTGTCAAGGGACTGAAATCTCACAGCATGGAAAAAAAAAGCAGATGTAAGGAGAGGTGTGCACTGTGGCTGCTCATATCAGTGAAGGTAGCTCCTGTCTTGCATGTGAACTAACACAGACATGGGGGGGCTGGGCACTGGCATTCCTGTGCATGTCACCAAAAGGGGAGGGGTTTAGGTCCTTACTACAGAATGCTTTAATTGCCAGGATGCCAACAAAAGCACATATTTACCTGATATCTGCCAGGATGATGCCCCCCGCCCTCCCAACAAGCTGCTACCTTGGTGACTCTGAAGATGATACACACCACCAGTGAACAAACAGGTCCATGTGCCACTAGGATAGCTCAATGGTCGCAGGGTGGAATGGACAAAAATATACAGAAAAAAAAGAATTAAAAAAATCATCCAGGAGGGCAGAAAAACTGCAAATGGATGTTAGCATTGTGCTGATTATAGTTAAAGTAGTGCTGGTACTGTAATGCCTTTAGGCAACATGTAACATATTTTAACTTGAGAGTTTCTATACGAATGGTACTGCTTTTTCGCAGTACACTGATTTAGAATTGACATTTTTGTTCACTTCAGTTCCTGTGCCAAATATTTCTTATATTGTGTTTTCTCTCTTGTGAGTTATCCCATTTTCTCTTGTTTGCTGTCAGTTAACTTAGTCTTGTTTACTTTATCAAACATTATCACAGCCAAATGTTCACTACTGCATTACTTCATCTAACTACATCTTCAGAGCATTCGCATGCTTTAGTGCATTCTTTCAGTGAATCTTCAGATCACTACTGCCTCTGTTTCTGTTATATTAGTTGTTTAGATTAAAATGTGGTTGAAATACAGCAGAGTGGGTATAAGAATTACATATTCAAATCTTTGGAAAACAGGCAGCACTTAAGGGAACTAGCTTTGAAATTAATGTCCTTTATCATCATTAGACTGCGGATGTCCTTACACCTAAAAACAGTCTAGTAGGCATTTATTTATTCCAGCACAATACAATATATGCTATATGACACTATAATACCGTATACTACAATTTACTTTGCTTAGTAAACTTGATGATAATAATTTTATTTATTTATTAACATTTGTTTACCAGAAAAGCCAGACTCAGCCTTGACAAGCGCATTTTCATAATAGGCCTGGGAAGAAATACATTAGTATTTTCCCACTGAAACAACTAATTTATTCTGGAAATAGTCTCAGAGAAAGAGAATCCTTCCAAAAGGACTGGCTGAAGCATCACTCTCCTAAGAATCTAATTCATAAGGCTATGGAGACATAATTTAATCTGTCCCTTCACAATTATTTTGAGGAGCAATGTTTTCAATCTCGTCAGAAAACAAACAATCTTTTTTTGTCACTGAGACAGAAGAAGAATTGTTTAATTTTTTTGTCTTTTAAACAGGAATTTTTGAAGAAACTGACCCGTAATTGCTAGAAGTAACCTCATAGGGATGGGGCACAGCTTTCTGGTTTAGCAGAAAGCCATTTCCTGCCCTTTTTCCCTAGACCGACAACAGTGTCTCACCTCTGGCCACCAAGGCTGCATCAACAGCCACAGAGGATGTGTCCAACCCTAGTCCATGGTGACTCTAAGGACTACACTAGTAGAGTCAAAGTAAAAAGATGAGTGGTCCAAGGAACCAGCTTTGGCCACATCAGTGTCACCTACCAAGAGCTGAGGCATTTTATCACCCTGCTGTGATGTCAAAGGATGCTTATCAATCTTTTTATTTTTGTGGCTGGAAGGTAGAACAGAGGAACAAGTAAATTGTTCCATAGTCAAAAAGTAAAAGGTAACTGATTCTCAGGGAAGTTAACCACCAATAGTAAGTAAAACAAATAAGTAGTAAAAAAAGTATTTTTGCCTGACAAAACACAGCAAAAAGCACTTTGCACACTTACCTCAGCCTGCAAAAGTACTTTGGAGGAGGCACTACAGGCTCTCCTTTACATGAGTTTGTACGTCAGTCATCAGGGGAGATGGAGGGAAATGTACTCTCCATTGCAAGCTGGGTGATGGCCCCTCCTGTCAGCTCTGACCCTAGCCACTGGTTACTAAAGCATTCTTTGTAATGGAGAAATAAATGGCTCAAGACCAGTATGTGTGTGCGTGCGCATATATGTGTGTGTGTGTGTGTGTGTGTGTGTGTGTGTGTGTGTGTGTGTGTGTGTGTGTGTGTGTGCGTGGGGGGGGGGTGTTGTTGATGTTTGAAAGCCCCAAGAAAAATAAAATCAATGCTAACCTCAGGATAATTTAAAAAGGGAAGTGCTGCCATTCATTTAAATCCACTGATATCTTAGCACATATCTGATGTGGATTATGAGCCGAAAAATCTGCAGTCTGCAGACATATCTTGTACATGTTGTAATATCGAACTGTTATGTTCTAAACCCAACAAAACCAAAAGCACAGAACAACATTTTTTTTTCCCAGGGGAAAAAAATCGCTGTTCTGTGGCAAAAAAAAAAAAAACTTAACCTTAAACCTAAACTGAAGTGGAGGGCTTTGCCCCTCACCCGCCCTACTTAAATATACCAACTCCGACATCGCACCACAGTGGAGGAAATAGCAAAGCCCCGAATATGGCCCACCGATTTTTTTTTCCCTGGGGAAAAAAGTCGATGTACCATGGCTTCGCTATTTTCCACATTCGGACCTTAGGGTTCGATATTACAATGTTCTAACTTGTTTTAGTTCGACGTAATATAGACCCCTTGTACATCACTGCTAAAAAAGCAACTCTTTTCAGTCAGGCCACCCAACACAGAACAGTACCCATAAAAATAAGGATGAGTGGTATGTATATAGGGGCATTCCTGCCCTGGCAAAAAATTTGCTTATGGTAAGGCAACCTGTGTAATATGTTGGTAAATATCTTTAAATATTTGACACATTAAGCATCGTTCAAAATATCAATAAGTGAATAATGTGGCCTGGTTTCCTATGAACTAATGTGGGTTTAAAAGCAAAACAAACAGAGCTGGCAGTGCTACATCTCATATTTCATATTTTTGAAAACCAAGTGTTGCATAGTGCAAGCAGTAAAACCAGAAGTGAAGCAGGGCAAGTTTTTTCATGTTTAATTTGTCAGGTACAGCCTCCATGAAATGTCTTCCTGCAAGACAATTTATGGAAGAACTAGAAACTTTGAATATAAACATTCAGTTTATTCCTGACTGTGAGTGGAATAGCTGAGAAGCCTGGAAAGGTGCTATTATTTCTGTAAGTTACAAGAGAGTTTATAATATATGAGCTTTGAAATGAAGAGAGTAATAAAAGACTACATTGGCAAGACATAATTTTTAGAATAACTCCTGAGTCAAGAGAAAAACTGCCATACACTTGTCATTTGATGTTTTCAATAACACAAGTTTCAGTAAAAAGTGATGCTGCTTGTGTTATTGAATTAAAGTATCAAGTCAAATACCGGGAGCGTGTATCTTACACAGTTTCTTAATACAACAGAGAATCAACAGGCAGTACATGAAAAAAAAATCTAATGAGAAGTAGATTGTTGTAAGAATCAGATTTAATTTTAAATATCAAATCTGATGTAGGTAGAATTGGCAATTTTTTGTGTCTCTGTGCTTTTTGCATCTGTCTCTACTATCAAGACCACCCATCAATTTTGAGCCCATTACTCTGTAGTATGTATTCCAAGCATAATGGCAACAGCCAGTCAGAGGGAACATCATCCAGGCAGCCATGAAGGTGGTTTGTGTCCTTCATGGCATCTTAGTAATGAAGGTGTTTTCTGTTAAGACATTAACTTCACTGGCTGAAATGAGCACCCAAGTCACTGTGGGGAATATTACACCCTCCCCATGCTTCCACTCACGTGCTAATAACAGCTACCATTACTGGATTGGGATCTCCAAGCCCACATCCTAAATCCTGAATTTTTTTTTGTAATGTGGTAGAAGGGAAGCCTCCACTTACAAAAAGGGTTATTTGCCTAATGACTCCACCACTCCCTCCCTGTAGGATGGGTGTGCCAGCATCAGACACTTACTCATTCTCACAATCTCTTGACTGGCTCTTCTAACACCTAAACTGCACTCAGACTCTGATTATCTCGGTTATAATCCTTTTATCATGCAGAGATGGAGCAAACAATTTTATTATCAGTTTAATTTACTTATCATATTTCATTATTTTATATATATATATATATATATATATATATATATATATATATATATATATATATCTACACACACACACACACACACACACACACACACACACACACACACACACACACACACACACACATAATATATATAGCTAGATATATTTAGTGTAGCTGAGTCAATCATCTGGAGGAAACATACCCAGACAAATGGGAACATGCAGTGACCAGAGGACAAGACTGAATTCTGGACTTTGAAGCACAGATCTTTCCAGTCAGCTAATATGCAATTGCATGGTCTCAAATAAAACAGCTCTAGAGAAATTAGAAAAGGGTAAATTTGCACGTAAGAAAGGAAAATTAGTAAAAATGAGCATGTGAGACATACAAAGCTTGAAAAACAAAATGCCAGTATGTTCTATGTGATGTATAGTTTTAAGAATGGTGAAAAGAAATGCTGAGCCTGCAGATTCTTATACATGAATAAGTTTGATGAAGTCTGTAAAATTCAAAACACAAATTTGCAAAAGAAGAGAATGCTTGTGGTAAAATAAAGTATCAGATGCTGAAAGAGTAAATACTGTGCAGGAATGTCAGGCAGAGAATATAAGGCATAAGGATCAGTTAGACACCTAGCCAGAAAAGCTCAAAAGTAAAAAATCAAAGCGTGTTGTTAAACTAGAGAAAGCTGCAGGGTGTATTTTTATGTCTTTTCAAATGCAATGAATCTAAAAGGGAGAAAACTGTAGACTCTGAAGTTCAAGTTGTTTATTTATTTATGTTATCAAGCAAAGCTATTAGGTCAGAAATTGCTTGTCTGCAAACATAAAAAGAAATTCAAGACTGTTTTCATGCAGTATATGGAACATAGCAATTATGCATATCTGGGGAAATGACAATTTTGTTAAGCACCATTATGATGCAAGAATGTGATTTTGTTAAGCACCTTTCAGCACTGTTAAGCTCTAGTCTCATGCTACAGCAGTCAGCGTGGGCCACCAGAGGACAGCAGTGAGAAGCTAAAAATAGCTTTACAAACTAAGACATGTCCCTGTCATACAAGAAAAAAAAAGTGTGGCAAAATTAAGTGTATAACAGCTTTTAATGGTGTTTGTTCATCATATGGACACCTGGCAACATTTCAAAGCTGTAAAACACCTAGCACGCCTACATATTTTATGACTTTTACTACATGGTGAAGGTAAAGTTCCATGCGCTACAAAGAATTATGATGGGGTCTCTCTGATCAAAATGTATGTGTTCTCAACATGGATGTCAAGATCCAGCTCTTAAGTTTTGCTTCACTCCACTCGAGGTGAATTTCTTGGAATCCATGTTTTGAATACATAGCAAGTTAGGTATGATCAAAATGAAACAGTCCAAGTGTACACAGCAGGTCCACACCAAAGTAAAATTCTTCCTTTTATTCACCAGTAGATTAAACGCTTTCGTGGGCGGCCGCGGTGGTGCAGCGGTTAGCATTGCCACCTCACAGAAAGAGGTTCTCTGGTTCGATCCTCGGCTGGGGTGCCTTCTGTGCGGAGTCTGCATGTCCTCCCTGTGGTCGCATGGGTTTCCTCCGGGTGCTCCGGTTTCCTCCCACATCCCAAAGACATGCTGTAGGTGGATTGGACACTCTAAATTGGCCCTAGGTGTGAGTCTGTGTGTGTGTGTGTGTGTGTGTGTGTGTGTGTGTGTGTGTGTGTGTGTGTGTGTGTGTGTGTGCCTTCTGTGGAAGGTTGGGCGCTGGGCTGGCAACTCAACACTGTAAAACAGGTGATCCGCTGTGTAGCCCCTAACCGGGAAAAAGTCGAAAGAAGAAGAAGAAGAAGTCAGCTTATAGCTAAAAACTTCATCAGAATCAGATTCTGATGAAGTCTTTAGCTATAAGCTGACAAAAGCGCTTAATCTACTGGTGAATAAAAGGAAGAATTTTACTTTGGTGTGGACCTGCTGTGTACACTTGGACTGTTTCATTTTTACCTGATTTTGTGTTTGGTTCCTGGTTATGCAGTTAGTTATGATCAAACCTCTGATCATAATCCCCTATACAGAGGGATGAAAAACTCCAGCTATACTGAGTTGTGTAACATGCAGTAGTTTATCAAAGTGAAGAGAATGTATAATGTGCATGGAAAAAAGTCAGAAGTATTTGTTTAATGGTTACAAAGAAGCATTTTGTGGCCTGAGTTATTTCCTATGTTTTTGTTATAGTCAGGCAAATCCTATCATTTTACTAGTGTGCCTACCTCTCTCAAAATTCTAGTAGCTATGAGGAGTGGCACTGACAGGTAGGGAAGTGAGAAGACTGGACAGCATGGGCATAATTAAGAAACAGATTGAGTCTACTGACTGGGTAAAAATGAACTTATGTACTTTCCACACTGATACATCTCAGAAATTCCATCTTTAGTAACCTCCAGCGCCATGGGTATTAGGTTCACTTGGTAGTAAAACTTTCTCATGTTGCCTACAACCCTCTCCTTTCCATCATGCATTATTCATCTCACACTATCTAGTTCTGTTACAGCACTGAGCTCAGGGAAAAAAATGAAAGAGGAAAACTGAACTACAGACAAGACATGCAATGGATCTAGAATGGATGGAGGGTAAATTACCAAAGGTGGCCCTTCTTTTTAGAAATCTATCATTACAGTAAATCAATAGCTTTCATATTTGATAGAAAAAAGAGGTCTGTCTCTATACTTTTACAACAGAACTCCCAAGGTAATCTTCCTGGGTAGCCATTATCATGGGAACATATCTCAAACAACAGTAGCCCCAAAGGAAGACCTGGACGTAAAACTAATGCCCAAGTTATATATCCTCACAAAGATGTGCAAGATTTCGTCCATAGTAGCTTTACTAAAAAAGACAGTAGCAGTAGCCATAGCTCTAGCGGAAAGATCTGTGGGCATTACAAGCACAGACATTTCAGGTTTGTTGTGATAGAATTTAATCCAGCTAATCGTGGAAAGAGTGAGCTTAGAAATGTTTTTGTTATCTCTAGATTTAGCAAGGTACAACTGGTCATTCTTGTGAAAATATGCATTTTTCATACATAAATTTTAAGTGGTCTGTGAACAGCAATATAATGGAGAAAGTACTTGCCTTGATCAGAAGATTCAGACAAAAAAGACAAATTTGATTCAGATTTGACTCTGTGGTGGCATGAATCACAAGTGTAGTAAACTTTTGTTCTGCCATCCTTTCCTTATAGAAGAGATGTCAGGAAGACTTGGAAAAAAGGGTTTAAACTCAAATTCTTCAAGCAGAGGAACTAGCTTCTAGAAAAGGTATTTTCAAAAGCAAAACCTTTATGTCAGCAGAAACTGCAGGCTTAAAAGGTGGACCAGTTTTTCTAATAGGTTGCCCAAGGAACAAAAATTACCATGTAAAAAGGCTTTGCAAAACATAACAAAAGCAAGAGAAGTAGAATTTAATCCAGCATAAAAGCTGGACATGGATGCCAAATACATTTTAATAGAAGCATAGCTGAGTACAGGGACAAAGATAATGTACGAACAAGGAAACATGAACTGTAAAGGAATCTAACCCTTTGAGCAAACCTCAAAAAAATTGGTCCCTCTATCTCAGTAAGCCATTTGAGTAGATGGTTTCTGAAATAAGAGAGCTGTAGACCTTTGGCTATAAGTGGAACTGGCAGGCCATCCATTTTAGGGTGCAAGAATCTGGATGATATTTGTCTTGAGGGTGAGAAAGCAATGTTCTGAATAATCAAGAGACAGAGGGGATTCTGCAAAAGAAGTCGGCTCACCAACGGAGTTTAGATTTGTCCTGACAAGAAGGGAGCTATTGGAATGGCTGTAGCTCTCAGAATTTAGGCTAGCTACATGGAGGGGAACATAAAGGACTTTGTGAGCTACTGCATTTTTCCTGACCCTCTACAAGATAGTAGATGGGAAAAATGTCCAGGAGATATTTAGATTGTTGGAGAGGTAAACAGATCACATACCGGAGTGCCTCAGAGTTGAAAACTCCTTCATGTCAATGGGGGACTTATGCACCATTGTGAAGCAGTAGAGGGCAGTGACTGCAAATGTCCATCAGAGAAGTAGAATGTTGACCTCTATTACAAAGCTAAGCAAGTTGCTGGCCTACTGTCATACATCACCGACTCTCAACAGAAAGGATAAGAGTACATCCTTCCCTGTTTGTTGACACATTGGGCAATTACTGTCTTGCTTCAATGAATTTAGAGGCTTTCCTGATAAAGAAAGGAAAGACCAGAAAGATTAGAGGAACTGCTCTCACTCTAAATCACTGATAAGAAAATGGGACTCTTGAGATAGCTAAGCACCGGGAACAGACTGCCTACTGCATCATTTCCCACCCTACAGTATCCGCATCTGTGGTGACTGCAGTCTGAGGTTTCTCAAGCTGATAGGAGCTTTTAAGAACACTGGGACCCAACCATCACCACAGGTGCCTTTGATAGGCTCTGGGTTTCAAAATGGAAATGTTGAAGGGTCAAGATACTGGAATTACTGGACCCTCACTATCCACTGTAGTATCTTCATGTGAATTTGGCATGACGTTATAGAAAAACTGAAGCAGCTACAAAGCTTTATGCTCAGAGACTAGTCTCTGCTGGAAAATACTATGTTGAGAGAATAGAGTAACTCCTTGATAATGACACAATATCCTGTCCTGGGGCAGAAGGGTCCAGCATAGAGTAATGTGTTACCAATAAAATTAGGGAGAGTGACCTGGTAGTAAGTGGAGCTTTGGGAGCTTCGGGAGCACAATAGCTTATGTGGTGAATCCTTCTTGTTTTCTCAATACATTACTGATGGCTAAGTGATCTTCTGGATGTGGGAATATCATGCTTCCCTGCAATCTTAGGTGATCTGCAACAACCAACATACAATTTGTGAATACCCCGGGCCAGAGGAAATGACTGGCTCTGTCCTGAAAGCAGAGAAATCTCCTTGATCCTTTGAAGGTCCAAATTAGGTAGTAGGTTTCTTGTAAAACCCAAACAGAAAATCTATTGTCCTTGTGACAAAAAAGAAAGGAAGTGCTGAGTAATTACTGGAAGTGTAGCTAGGTTAGGGTGAGTAAGGTTGCTGCCCCAAAATCAAACTGTTAGGGGGGGCATGACTGGCAGATCCCAAATAGTTACTTGTGCTTACTGGCACATAAATGTTGGTACAGCATTTGCGGTCAGAACTGAAGAGCTGTAGCACTCCATGTGTACAATAAGCTGTAGTTTAAAAGTAGAAAATGAACGAACGAACTGGCTCCCCACCTAAGCACCATGTTCAATCGCAGCCTCACATCAGGCTTGTACCCACTGAATGGTGTACAGCAACAGTTATTCCACTCCACAAAGGGGGAGCCACCACTGATCCCGGGAACTATCGCCCTATTAGCCTGACGAGCCTGGTCTGCAAGGCCATAGAACCTATCATCATGGAACTCATAAATAAAGACATTGGTAACCTCCAAACTCTAGATCCCACCCAGTTCAGGTTTGTGAAAGGCAGATCATGCCTCCTGAGCCTGATCGACTTTTTTGAGGCAGTCACCAAAGCCGTAGATGAGGGTAAGGTGGTTCTCACAGCCTATCTTGACCTCACCAAGGCTTTCAACACCACCCCCCCATTCTGGAATTATAGCTAAACTCACTAAACTAGGTATAAATCCCTACGTCACAAGATGGGTTGCCAATTGGCTCACTGACAGAACCACACTGTAAAAAGTTGCACCCTCCAAATCTGACCTCAAACTTTCTTGGGTGGCGTAAGCCAGAGAATCTTGTTGGCTTGGCTTACGTAGGCCCTCAGGCCAATAGCCTAGTACCTACCTATGAACTTATGAAAAGAACTTTATATTCTCTTGAACTGAAGCGTTATACACTGTAGAAGTTGCTTGGTAGATTTTTTATTTTTGCTCCTTATGTCTCAGAAGGGAGCTTTTTTTTTTGCTCCTTAACAAAGTTGGGGAGCAGATTTGGGATGGCCCCAGGCTCAAAATTAGCTAGCTACACCTCTGTCATGATCAATTTAAAAATATTTCCTTTGGAATAAATGTGTTTAGGTTGCTAAGATCCAAAATGGATCTGAGATATTTTATTTTATTTGGCATGAAAACAAATCTCTAAGAATATCCTGAAATTCTCTTGTCACCTTACCTATGGTGGGACTTCCAGGAAGTTTCTTTTTCTTAGGAAACTGAATCTTCTTTTTGCTTGATTTTCATGAGAAAGGTAGGAATAGAAATCCTGGATGCCAGTGAAACAGCACAGTATAACCTCTGGAGAATACTTCCTTTATCTATCTGTCCTTCAAAATCTTTTTTCCAGGGCTGCATGTAGAGGGAGAATTAAAATGTTCAAAGAGTGGAGTAGTCAAGCAGAGTCTAGGGACTCTTGATGTCTGCTCTTGGGATAACTGCTGCTTCCTGTAGATCGCCAAGAACACTGACCTTGGGGTATGTGACCTTGATGGAATATAGACTGAAGGGGCTTTTATCTTTCAAGTACTCTCTTATTGTTGCTGTATACCATTCCAAAACTACATGTAACAATGGCTCCTTTGCCATCCTATTAAAGGAACGCTGTGGAGGGTGGAATTTTACACCCACATTCACTGAGGGTCTTGCCCAACTTTTCCATTCATTTCAAATGTTGCTCTACATCCTAACAAATCAGAAGAGATCCCAAGATGGAGAATACAAAAATATTACATTAGTTTTCTCGGTGAAGTCTGAAAGTTACATCCAGGATTCCCAGAGTAAGACAAAGCTGTACTTTTTGATCTGTAAATGACATATACCTTAAGACTGCTAATGTCTGCAGAGGCAGTAGCATTGACCTTTAACTTGTCTTTTAGCAGTCCATCTGGTAACTCCTCTAATACATAGCACATTGTAATAGCCAGATGCTTTTAGAAATTAAATAGACCATGTGTGAAAAACAACTCAAAACATATAGGAACAATTTGGAAGATATGAACACATACTTCCCAATTCTATCTAGTGCCCTGAATTTCCAGTCTGTTGGATAAACAGTTGGAATCTGGAGAAGCTTCTGCCTTGCCTAGCGCAGTTGTAGACACTGATATTTGGTTTGGACATATCTGCTTAAACTGAATATTCCCTTGGGGCCATAAAACACATTCTGCTTTCTTTGGTAGAGACAACCATGAGCAGATTTTCCCATGAGCTTTTGGCAGCATCCTTCAAGATATCCACCTAGTATACAACCACGCAGGAGGACTGTGGGTAAAACGGTAGGCCTTTGCAATCATCTCTGAAAGACAAGATAGGGTCACAAGACCAATCCTCATTCTGCTGCACAGTTGCAAGTACTCGCCAAATTTGTGGTCTTTTTTCAAGAAGGCGAAGACCTGACCCCCTTACTCCTAGTTAATGTCTTCTGCTGGGAAATTAAAGTGTAATTCTCTACATTTGTTTGTTTGTTTTTTCTGATAGAACTCTTCTGAGCTTTTTAGGGAGAGGCTCAGAATTAAAACACTTTAAATTCTTTTAACAAAGGACAGTGGAAGAGAGCACTTCTGAAGAGTCCTTGATAGCGAACAATGCTAAGGGCATCACATACTGAAAGAGACATACCTTTATATTGCAACAGGATTTCTGGTGCTGGGTCCCTGCACAACTCACTAAACCAGATCCCCAAATGAAAGTTGCTCCAGTGCCATTTCTACTAACATCAACATTTGTGGTTCACCCTCAAGCCCTTCCTTAAAATCATTAAATACAGTCCTCGACAGATAACTTACTGTGGAAGGCCCAGCCATGTAATATTGTGCAATAAAAATGTTAATATCAAATGTAATGCTGTTATAGAAAGATCAAACAATTGAAGTAATCCTTACGAAAGCGCACTATAAGAGTTTTCTGTTCTATACAATGATGTCTGCTAAAGAATGTGTATGTACGTATTTATGTATTAAATTATCTACCTCAAAAGAATGGCATATTCTTTAGTTCCTCCAAAAGGGGATGCAATATGAAGGGATGCTTCCATACATATTTAATGCCATTTGCATTGTTCAGAGCACTAGTATGTCAAGCATGTGGTCTAGTTTCCTTTACACTGTCAAGAATGTGAAAATAAAGCTAATGAAACTGTTGGTGCTGTAACTCATGTCTCACCTCTTATTTTATGTTTTTTGCATAGAAAATGTAGCAGCTTGTAACTTAATACTTTATCCCACCAGGAGACTTTATTAGATTCAGTCCTTATATGTGAATACATGTAAACATAAAAATGCCAGCATAAAAAAACTACAGGTCTTACTAGTCTTTCAAACTACCACAACTAGTATTTCATAGCTGCTTCTCACCTTCTCTTTTCCTCTCCTCTCCTTTTTATTCCACTTAATGCATACCATTATTTTTTCACCATCCGGATAGTAAACCATGGAATTTGCACCTGGCAGGAACTCCTACTTGTGAACCCTCATGACAGTTAATGGCCTGAACAGAGGCATCTTCTAAAAACTTGAAGCTTTTCTCTTAGCACCTTTCCATAAATTTCCCCAATAATGAGGCCAGACTTACCAGTCTATAATTGCCAGAATTGCTTTTCTGCTTGTCCTTTATACAGAAGTTTAACTTTAGTGCATTTTCAGACCTTGGCAATCACACCCTGTACCACTAACATATTGAAAAGTACTCGGAGCATTAAGTCAACACTTCAGCAGCAGTTTTTTGAGTATTCATATGGGTAATCCATTTGGCTCCTAACCATTCTACTTCTTTAGGATAAAGAGATCATTCTCCATCTATTCACGGTCTACAGCCTTATTCATTTATATTGACCTTTTATTTCTCCCTGCCCCTTCAGTGTTAGTATACTAATCGCATTCTCCTTCATGTAAACAGATACAAATAATTAATTTATATTCTGTCCATTTCCATTTATTTTTCATATCCCTTGCTTTTATTTATTTTTGTATCTATCGCTTCACTTTCTACATATCTAAAAAAGTTTTCTTTTTCACTATCTTTTATTTCCTTGTTCATATCTTTTTCATCTCAGCCTTGGCTGTTCTGATCTTCATACCTGCCTTTTCCTAGCTTCTTTTTAAGCCACAGCTCTGATGCTCTTCCTTTTCCATTTTTTTTCTGTATGTCCTTTATTTTGTTTTTATATGCTTTCCTTGTAGTACCCTTCAGTCACACTATTTTTCTTCTTTTTCTGGACTTTCCCTCCCAAGCACCTAATCCATTCACTTCCAGGTACTAAACTACTCTGAAAAGTGAATTTATCCCTGCATGTTGATCCTTACTAGTGTCTACATTCTGTCATAATCCATCCCTCTGCTATCCCATACTAATGTTTTAGTGTCCCACTTCAGCACCTTTATCTTTGTTTTAAACCACACTATATTGTGGTCATATGTTGCTACTGCTGCTCTCAGATTAACCACACTGTCTTCTTTGATTTTTAGTATACAGTGCTCACAATCCTGCTCTTGTTAGTGCCATGATGTACATTTCCAGCATGTGCTTTATCATCAGTCCCTTTTGTGAACTGACACTGAACTAATCCTTTCTAAAACATCTCGTTTCTGAGATCCTGCTCCCATCTCCATCCATCTATCTTGTGTCCTTGTTCCTTTCCCCACTCTTTCACTCATCGATTGAATTGTTCTCGCCTCCGTTATGACTGTAGGCACTAGCAGCATCTCAAAGAACCCACCTTAATCTACATTTACCTACATCTAACAGCGAACGGCCTTAACCCATCCAGCAGCTTCCTCCACATTCTTCTCTGTTAAATCACTAGGACTTAAATGGACACCCTTAGTGATCACCTCAATTATTAACTGGTCTACTCTTGCTAGTATCAACTGAGGGACCATTTCTAAATCTACTAAGGGACTTCCTTTCTGCCCCCTCATCTGATTTATCTTACAGTTGAGTCCTCCACCCATGAGTATCCTTTCTGCCTTTCTTTGCAAGTGCATAGATTTAATGTTATGGACTATTAACATGCTACTTCCTGTAGTTCAGGAGTTGAGTCCCTCACCCCCCCATTTGTCCACTGTGTGACTGAGTAAGTAATTTCACCAGTGTTCCTAGTCTGAGTCTGGAAAGGTCCAAATGGATTAGTGCTCTACGTGAATTACCAAATGCAAATAAATAAGTACGTTGTCTGCTGTTCTCTTAGTCTGACTACCTTATGACCTCCTCTAGAGCTTGCTCTCCTTCCTCTTGGTAGACTATTCCTGTATCGTTTCCTTCTTCATTCTTCCTTCCCTGCTTCCTCTCATACTTCCACGTTTTCTTTTCTCACCTTCTTATATTTAGTGCTTTGCTTCAACCCATTTTTTAGCTGACCTGCCTGTTCCCCTACGTCTCAACTTACATCTAGTTGTGCCTCCTTTACTTCTCCTTCATCTTTCCCATGCCTCCTCCTCTTTAACCTGGTTCCTTCTTGTCATTCCAATGTCTGAAGTTATGAACTCCAGAATCTGGGAAAATGGGAATTTTTAACCTGTTTGCAAATGGGCTGCACCCACTACCCTTCACAGCTATGTACTTCTAAAGATACTACCTCAGAGGTCAGTGCCCCTTAGGAAAAAGGTAAATCCTTTTTTCACAAATTCAGTCTGTTCCAGTTTCAGTCTTCATAATTATGATGGGATCCCATTCACCTCTCCCATTTCTCTTGTTCTGCTCCTCTTTGTCTTTTCCTTCTTCTACTCACCGTCTCTGTCCAAGTCCTCCCATCCAGTCTATCTGTCTTTCTCCCACTCGTCTGTTTTCCATTTCATTTTTTCCCCCTGCCATCCCACATAACACATGTTGGTTGTTCCTATGCCCTCTTCTTTTACTCTCTGCTCCTGTTACATTCCCCTCAGGTTTCACCACTAGATTTCTTAACTCTCATACCTGCTCATACCTGCTGATCTAGGAAACCCCACCTCCATTAATACCACACAAGTCAGTAAACTACACTATTGCCTCATACAGTGCACATTTGTTCTACCACTCTGAATCACACTTCCTCCAGGCTCTACTCCCTTTCCTCACAGCTATTCATCTCTTAATCTGTCTCTTTGTCCAGTCTCTGGCAATTTAATTTGTGACTCTATATGTTGCCCTATTTCAGCCTTCACTGTCCTTGTCCGTGTACTTCTCACCCCTTTTCTTGACTTACCCCTAGTCATGACTAAGTTCCAAAGCTCATAGTTCTCCCTAACCTATGTTTGCTTACTACTGCATTCCCACTCAGCACTGGCTCTCCTCTTAATATCTCTGCCTAACTAAACCTCTGCTTCTTCCACGTTCCTTGCTGCTTTATTTTCCTTTTCCATCTGCTTTTTTCCAGCCTGTTCATTTTTTAATATATACGTTCTATTCTTTACCTTCCAAAATCTTCCTTCCTGGCTTTTTATCTTGCGTGTCAGTTAGTAATTGTCAGCCTGAGGTGGAAGGAGAATGCTCTAGGAACCCCTGGACAATAGTCCTTGCAAACCCTGCCCTAAATCTGAAGAAGGAATCTACTTTACAATGAATTGTAAAAGTATGCACAGAGAACCAAGTTGCTACTTCCAGAGTCCATCCCTTTCCATAAAGCTATAGATGAAGCCAAAGCCCTAGCTGAATGTGCCTTGACCCAACCTGGAATAATTTTGTTGTGGTGAGAATAACAAAAGGCAGTAGCTTGAGACACTACTTTTAAATAGTCTGTATTGACACAGGTTATCCCTTTTTTACCTTTTTAAGAAATTAACAAGTAATATTAAGTTCTAGAAGATTTTGTTCTGTCAAGATAGTACCCGAGTTGTTTGTGGTTATTCAAGATATGAAGTACCCTTTCTCACTCATTTTTGGATTTATGGAAGAACATAGGAATATAAACAGACTGGCTTAAAGCAAGCTCAGATACAACTTTAGGCATAAAAGAAGGATTAATTTTCAAAGAACCCTTGCCTGTGTGGAAAATGAGATATGGATGATGCACCATAAAAGCTTGCAACTCAGATGTTTTTCTTGCAGAGGTCAGACAAATCAGTAAAACTGTTTTCGGAGTTAGCCAGCTGAGCTGGTTCAAATGGAAAAGATCCCAAGGGGGAACCACCAGTTTCCTTGGAGGTCTCCTATGTAACTCCCCTTTCAAAAGCACACTGATATGAGAATGCATTGATTGGGTAGTATCCATGGGCAGACATGATGAAATGGCAAACAAATGAACCTTGATACAGGAGCAAGATGGGCCATAGGAAAGAAACTCTCAAATATTGCAAAATCAGAGAAACACTAGCCCGGAATGAGTGTTGGTTATGCTGTTGGCACTGACTAGAAAACATTTTCAATCTACTTATATGTGTGTGTGTGTGTGTGTGTGTGTGTGTGTGTGTGTGTGTGTGTGTGTGTGTGTGTATATATATATATATATATATATATCTATATATCTATATCTATATATATATATATATATATATATATATATATATATATATCTATATCTATATATATATATATACATATATATATCTATATATATATATCTATATATCTATATATATATATATATATATATATATATATATATATATATATAAATACACACACACACACACATATATATATATATATATACACACATACATATGTACATACATATGTATATACATGTAAATAATTTTCTAATAGCATGTTAGTACCCCCTGCACATCATCTGTAAACAGGTGCCTAAATTTGAAGTTGTTTGGGGTCAGGATGTATCAAACATCCCTGATGAAGATCCAGCCTGTGGGTAAGTTTGTGATAATTGCCTCTGGCCATTTTCAAAAGAAGGGACTGTCATTGTTGCCTGGGTTAGGAGGGATTCACCACAATAAACTCAATGGAATCCTTCTAAAACTTTAGAAGTACCATGGATATCAATGAACATGCTGGAAAAGCATACAAGAACATTCCTGTCCAAGAAAAAGAAAAAAGGCATCTGTCTTCCAGGCCTTCTGGAATAAGAGTTTTGGAGCAGAATTTTGCCAACTGACTGTTCAGGCAGGAGGCAAAAAGATCTGCTTGAGAAACTCCCCAAAGATGGATCAAACGTTGGAAGACTGCCTGATCTACTTTCCATTTGTGAGTGTCTATCTTTGTCCTGCTCAGCTTGTTTGCCACACAAATTTGCTCTGATGGAATGTGGGATAATAAGAAGTTATGTACCTACCATAACGTTCCATGTTAGTTGTCTTCTTCTCGCCTTCTTTCTTGCTGGATGGGTTCGGAGCCGATCCTCGTCTCCGACTTGGCCAATACTAAAGCTCGAGAGCTAATTCCACCGGCTCGAGGCTCCCCTATATCCCACAATGTTAGGCGGTAACTACTCAGATCTCGTTTGATAGCTAAACCAAGCAGTTCTGGTCTCCACAGTATGGAGAAAAAAGAACCCACCTCTATATAAACCTGAATGTAAGCTACCACAAACATAAAAGGGGGAATAGAGGTGGTAGAACATGTGGGAAGGAAACTCCAAAGGAAGATCCCAAAATTTCCTATCGGTCTGTCCAGGCTAGGGGGAAGGAGGGTGGGACGCAAGAAAGAAGGCGAGAAGAAGACAACTAACATGGAACGTTATGGTAGGTACATAACTTCTTAATGTTAAGTTGTCAATCTCGCCTTCATTCTTGCTGGATGGGGTCGCGTCCCTAGCACCTTATTTCGGGTGGCCTATCTGAACAGACTCTTGAGAACAGTGGAACCAAAGTTGGCACGGTTTCTGGAGGCCATATCCAATTTGTAATGTAAAATGAAGGTATGAGGAAAAGCCCAGGTGGCTGCTGCACAAATGGAATCTAATGGCAGCCTGTCCTGAAAAGCTACAGATGTAGCTAATGCCATAGATGAATGAGCTCTAGGTCTTGAAGGCAGTTTTTGATGTCTGATTTCATAGATGAAGGTAATTATAGAGGTAAGCCATCTTGAAAGGGACACTTTAGTAACTGGAAGGCCCAATTTTCCTTCCGCATGAGACAGGAAAAGCTGATCAGATTTCCTGAACTGTTTAGTCCTGTCTAAATAATATCTAAGTTGGCGGTGAACATCTAGAAAATGTAACTTTTGTTCCGACCTGTTGGAATAGTCAGGGAAGAAGATAGGGAGGTCAATCGTTTGGTTCAGATTTGTCTCAGAGGAAACTTTAGGTAAGAAGGACGGATTAGTCTGGAGGGACACCCTATCTTTGTGGAAAACTAAGTAAGGAGGACGACTGCACAGAGCATGAAGTTCAGATATCCTTCTAGCTGAAGTTATGGCTACTAGAAAAAGTGTTTTCCATGAGAGCAGCTTAAGAGGGCATGGAGCCGCTGGTTCGAAGGGGGGGAGGATCAAGGATGCCAGAACCAAATTCAAGTCCCATTGAGGTGGGGGGATCTTTGATTGGGGGCTTGAGCAGAAAAACACCTCTTAAAAAGGCTTTGCAGAGCTTATGTGACATGATACTGGAGTCTGAGACACCTACATGAAAATTAGATATAGCAGCTAGTTGTACTCTAATGGTAGATGAAGAAGAGCCTAAATGAAAGAGCTCTGCCAGAAAGTCTAGGATAGACTGGATAGGTGCAGTGAAGGGGTCTATATTTTTTGATGCTGCCCAGAAGGAAAAACGTTTCCACTTACTATTATAAATCTTCCTGGTAGAAGATTTGTGAGAGGCTATCAGGATGTTCCAGACCGAATGAGAGATTAAGGGAAGCCTGGCTAGGGTAGGAATTGGAGAAACCACGCTGTGAGGTTGAGAGAATGAAAGGAGTGGTGCAGCTGGCCCGACTGGTGGGTCAACAGATCTGGCACCGGGTCCAGATGCCAAGGCTGCTCCAACAGGTAATGATGGAGGAACGGAAACCATATCTGTCGAGGCCAGTAAGGGGCAATGAGGATCATTGTAACTCTCAAGGCGATAGCTTTCTAAATTAATTGAGATATCAGTGGAAAGGGGGGAAAGCCATACAGAAGTCCCTGGGGCCAATCGTGGACTAGAGCGTCTCTGGTAGGATGGCCTGGTAATGGGAAGAGAGTGAAGAAGTCATGACACTTGCTGTTTTGGAGAGTAGCAAAAAGATCGCAGCAAGGCTGGCCCATCTTTGGAAGACTTCTTCCAGCAACGATTTCTTCAGAGACCACTCGTGGGGCATGAGAATGGCCCTGCTCAACCTGTCCGCAATCATGTTGGACTTCCCGGGAATGTGCGTTGCTATCAGAAAATTCTGAGCCCACTGCCAAAGTCTGAGTGCCTCTCGACATAAGGGGTAGGATTTGGTTCCGCCCTGTTTGTTGATGTACCACATTACGGACATGTTGTCCATCTGAATTGCAATAGTCCCCTTGGGAAGAGAGTCCTGAAGGGCTTGCAACGCTAAAAGCACTGCTCTCATCTCTAAGACATTTATGTGCAAGTGGCACTCGAAAGGTTGCCACGTGCCCTGGACTGTCCTGCCCTGATAATGCCCCCCCCCACCCGATCAGGGAGGCGTCCGTTGTCACCGTGGCGACTGGGGGGGAGGAATGAAAGGTCTGCCTTGGAGAACTTGAGGTGATGTGATCCACCAAGACAGGTGATTGTTGCATGATTGAGTTATTAATATGATGTGAGACATCGGGAGCTGTTGGAAGGACCTTTGAGTAAACAGCATCCATTGGAGGATCCTCATGTGGAAACGAGCTAAGGGGAGAAGGGTGATAGTAGCGGCCATGAGTCCTAACACCTTCAAGACTACCCTGGCTTTGACCTTGTTGCATTGTAATAGAAGGTAAACTTGTTTGCGGATATCTAACACTCTTTGCTCTGTAAGTCTGGCGGAAAGATTGAGTGTGTCTAAGGTGGCGCCTATAAAGGTAATAGATTGACAAGGCGACAAGGCAGATTTTTCGAAATTTATTGAGATGCCTAGAGCTTGGCAAGTTTGGATGGTGAAGTCTCTGGCTAGAAGCAGTTGATGTCTGGTGGTGGCGGTAAGGAGCCAGTCGTCTAAATATGGAAACACCTGGAATCCTTGACGTCTCAAGTGAGCCGCGACCACTGCCATGCATTTGGTAAACACTCGGGGGGCTGTAGTGAGACCAAAGGGCAGGGCTCTGAACTGGTAGTGACTGGCTCCCAGCCTGAAGTGGAGAAACCTCCTGGAGAGTATCTGCATTTTGATATGGTAGTACGCATCCTGAAGGTCTATCGAGCACATCCAATTGTCCTGACCCAAGAAGGGTAGAATGGACTGTAGCGTGACCATCCGGAATTTTGTTTTTTTGATATAATTGTTTAACTTGCTGAGATCCAGTATAGGTCTCCAGTCCCCTGTTTTTTTTGGTACCAAAAAGAATTTGGAGTAGATTCCGGATCCTTGCTGGTCTGCTGGGACTGATTGGATAGCTCTTTTTGATAGCAGCTTTGATATTTCTAGTGTTGCTTGTTCCCTTAGACTGGGTGGAACGTCTGGAAGGGATCGTTTGGGTTGGGAAGGTATGTGAATAAAGGGAATTTTGTAACCCTCGGATATGATTGACTGTACCCATTTGTCTTGGGTGAGGGAAAGCCAGGCTTTTGGGTACAGTGATAATCATCCCCCAACTGCCTCCCCCAACTGCTTCCGAAGGTGGACAGCCGGGCAGCTCCTCAGGGATGCTGAAAGGGTTTATCAGAGAAAGTTTCTCTGCTACCCTGGTTTTGTGGACCTCCTCTGCCTCTAGGGCGGCGTCTATTGTTATTCCCCCCCTCTGCCTCTAGAGGGGAATCGACCTTGTGTGTCAGATGAGACTCCCTGAGGCTTGCGGAACCACATTTTTCCTCCCCTCTGACCTTTAGGATAAGGTCTAGAAGGGGTAGAAAAACGGACTCCCACGGCAGAGAGAGTCTTACCTTCCACCTCGCACCTAGTCAATGTATCCTTCACCTGAGGACCAAACAATGTTGAGCCATCAAAGGGGGAATTGGTGAAGGACGCCTTGAAAGGGTCCGCAAAATTGCAAAGCCGCATCCAGGTGTGACGTTGTAAAGCTACACCTGTGCCTGCGGCCCTACTCGCCCCATCAGCAGCATATGAGATAAGCCGCATGGAGGAGTTAACAATCGAATTCAAGGTTGCCAACTGGGAGTTCATTTTGTCTTGGAACCCCTCAGCTGTTGGATCCTGTATAGCCTCACCCATAGCTTTGAGCAAATCTCTCTGGAGACGGGTGAAGTGACACAAGTAGTTCAGCGACCTCATTGAAAAGGTCGCTGACAAAAACATCCGCTTACCGTACCTGTCCATGGTCCTAGACTCCTTATTAGGAGGATGGACAGGTACCGAAGGATCGGCTAATTCCTTCTTAGTGGCTGCGGCCACCACCATGGCATCAACAGAGACACCTTTTGATAGAAACTCTTTCTCCTTAGGGGCAGTAATAAATTTTGACGGCCTCCTTGGGGTAGGTTCCACTGAATCAGGGGCCATCCAAGCCTTCCTTGCCACCACTTCCATAAGGGGGTCAAAGGGAGGGGACACCCAGGAGGTGGAAGGGCGGGAGCCAAACGCCTCAAGGTAAACTGACTCGTCCTCTGAAGGGTTAAGGGCGGGCCAGTTCCCCCTCTGTTTTAGGATTTCAAGGATGTCAGCAAAGGAGACATCCTCAGAGGGGGAATGAGGGGAACCTTCAGATTCTTCCAAGTCAGTGTCAGAGGTGATAGACTCAGGGGAGTCAATGTGCTTCCTCCTGCACTGTCTCTTCCGAGGGGGTTCTCCTACCGGATCAGGAGAGGCCTCAGAAGAGGAGGAAATTCCCAATGGGAAACCTGAGGAGCTGGCTCTCTGCGGTCTGATACACGGGGATGGGTAGAAATCACCGCAGGCACTGAAGAGGGAGGAGCTGACGGAGCCGACTGTGGGGTAGACACTGGGTCTAGCATGCTCCGCATGACCTCGAAGGCACCCCTATCAGGCAAGGCCGGAGGTCCCCGCTCCGAGGAGACAAGGACCCCCCCAGCACCGACAGGGACGGCTCCGAGGCCGATGTCGGAGCCAAACTCACCAGCGCCGACGCTCTGAGAGGGAGAATGGGGTCGGACAAGGGTCCGATGCCACTCGCCTCCTCAGAGCCGACGAGGGAAGCCCAGCGCCAAGATCCCTCCAATGAGGAAATCGGAGCAGATGACGGAGCCGAAAGGGAAGTTATCGGCTCCGAAGCACCGACAGCCACTGCTCCAATGAGCCCCGGCTCCAAACTCAAAGGAGTCGGAGGAGGAATAAAATCAGGGATGGAAATAGCCGCTGACTGTTGAGTAGGGCTATGCAGCATTTGGGCCAGTGCCTCGGACTTGAGAAGTCTACTCACCACCCTTTGTAAATCATGGTCGGACAGCCTGGAGGACCGAGAGGAATGAGACCTATGGCTCCGTTCTGATAGAAGAGGAGATCCCGGCACCGAATGGATGGAGCCGATGGAAGGGGACCTAGACCTCTTCTTAGCAGGTGGCTCCGATAAGCCTATCTGAGCCGACTGAGTCTTGTCAACCTCGGCTCCAGCCGGAGCCAAGGTGATGGTATGAGATTTGGAAACATCGGCTCCAGCTGGAGCCAATGTCGAAGCCGATTTAATGCTTCCAGGGGACAGCTCTGAAACTGGAGCCGAAGGTCTGGAAGTCTTAGAAGGCTTCCCCGACACAGAGTGGGTCGGGGGGCCTTCAGGCTTTAACAAGCCACATAAAATCAATTTATTTTTGCGTTCCTGCAGGACTCTAGGGCTGAATGCATGGCACACAGCACATGAGTCCTGCAGGTGCAAAGGTCCCAGGCAATATACACAAGAAGTGTGACCGTCTGTCAGAGACATTTTCCGACAGCACGAATCACACTTCTTGAAGCCTGAGACCTTGGAGTCTTTCGACATCCTAAACTCAGTGGAAAAACACAAACACAACACACAAACACACCCTTAACCAAAATAAAAATCCAGTCACACTGAAGGACTAGGGGAAGGAGAGGGAGAGGGCCAAAAGCCTAAAAGTCAAGAAGGGAATAAAAAGGGATTTCTGACACAAGAGGGGGACCTGATTTAAACTACTGAAATACTTTAAATAAAACTATACTAAAAGGAAAAAAATAGGGGTTGAAATAGAAGTTTCTGAACAAGAAAACTTACTAACCTGCCAGAGCCGGTAGAAGAAGCACCTCGTTAGCTAAGCGGCAAACGAGATCTGAGTAGTTAGCGCCTTGCATTGTGGGATATAGGGGAGCCTCGAGCCGGTGGAATTAGCTCTCGAGCTTTAGTATTGGCCGAGTCGGAGCCGAGGATCGGCTCCGAACCCATCCAGCAAGAATGAAGGCGAGATTGACAACTTAACATTGCAGTGTGAAACTGTGCTATAAAGCTATATCCCATACTAACATGGCTAGTCTCCATAGGGGATAAGATCTGGTTACGTACCACATCACTGTGGTATTGTCAGAAACAATCTGAAGTGATCCTGTGGACCACAGATTGTTCAGATAGAAGACTGCCTTGCACTTTCATCTCCCTTGACTGCTCCCCAAGCAAAATCTGAGGCATCTGTGCTGACTGTATGATCTGCAGTAAGATGGGAGAAGGGGAGACAAGGAGACCTGAATTCAGTGATATCTGATGTCTCCACCAAGGGAATTCTCTTCTCACAAATCCCAGGACTGGAATCTGAAAAGATCATGGACGATGGTGCTGGGACAAGAGAGACTTAAGACACCAATGAAAATATCTCATGTGGAGTCTTGTCAGACCCAGAATCCTGAAATATTCCCTACCAGTGACCAAAGGTTGAGTGGAAATCCATTGATAGAGCTATTTTTTTTCCTGTACAATAAAAGCTTTGCACTGAGGTGTGTCTGGCAGACGCCCTAGGAATACAATCCTGTGTGATGGAGCCAAAAACAGACTTTTAAATGTTCTCTTAGAAAACAAGCCTGTATAGGAGATCTTTCACCCAAGTGGGAGATTCCTGACACTCTGAAAAAGATTGCAAAAATAATCAAGTTGTTTAAATGTGGAAAATAGTGGATACCCAATAGTTAGCAATGGGCTATAACTGGAGCTAAACACTTTGTGAACATTCATGGACCAGTGGACAGCCCAAAAGGTAAGGCAGAGAATAAGAAGTTATGTACCTACCATAACGTTCCATGTTAGTTGTCTTCTTCTCGCCTTCTTTCTTGCTGGATGGGTTTGGAGCCAATCCTCGGCTCCGACTCGGCCGACTACTAAAGCTCGAGAGCTATTTACTGGCTAGAGGCCTCCCCATATCCCACAATGCTAGGCGTCAGATACCCAGATCTCGTTTGGCAGAGCTAACACCATGGAAAAAAATTTTTAAGGACACCTGTCCCAAGTACAAGGTTTACCTACAGTACTAAAAACAGAGGAGGACATAACCTAGATAAAACTCAGCCAGAGGAAGAAGGCCTCAAAAGGGATTCTTCTCGGTCTGTCCAGGCTAGGGGGATGGAGGGTGGGATGCAAGAAAGAAGGCGAGAAGAAGACAACTAACATGGAACGTTATGGTAGGGTACACAACTTCTTAATGTTAAGTTGTCTATCTCGCCTTCATTCTTGCTGGATGGGACAGCGTCCCTAGCACCTTAGCCCTGGGTGGCTCATTGGAACAGACTCTTGAGCACAGTGAAACCAAAATCAGCTCGACTCCTGGAGGCCATATCTAACTTATAATGTGAAATGAAAGTATGAGGAGTAGCCCATGTAGCTGCAGCACAAATAGATTTCATTTGTAGTCTTGCTTGAAAAGCTACCGACGTAGCTAACATTCTGGTGGAATGAGCTTTTGGTTTTGTAGGGAGTTCTTTATGTCTCAATTGATAAATCAAAGTGATAATAGAGGCCAACCACCTGGATAGGGTTACTTTAGAAACTGGCAGGCCCTGCTTGCCCTCAGCATAGGATAGGAAGAGTTGGTCCGATTTTCTTGTTTGTTTAGTCCTATCCAAATAAAAACGTAATTGCCTGTGAACATCCAATTGGTGTAACTTTTGTTCAGCTCTGTTCAAATAGTTAGGGAAAAATACAGGCAGATCAACAGCCTGATTCAGGTTTGACTCAGAAGGAAATTTGGGCAGAAAAAAGGGATTAGTCCTGAGTGAAACTTTATCCTTGTGAAACACAAGATAAGGAGGACGAATACAGAGGGCTTGAAGTTCCGACACTCTCCTAGCTGAGGTGATGGCTACTAAGAAGAGAGTCTTCCAGGAGAGTAATTTTAAGGAACAGGAGGCCGCAGGTTCAAAGGGAGGGAGAATCAAGGAAGTTAATATCAGGTTTAAATCCCACGGAGGCGGGGGATCTCTAACCGGGGGCCTAAGTAAAATAGTCCCTTTAAGAAAAGCCTTACAAAGTTTGTGGGACACGATGATGGTTTCTGACAGGCCAGCGTGGAAATTAGCGATAGCAGCCAATTGGACCCTAATGGTGGCAGACGAGGATCCTGCTCGAAAAAGTTCTGCTAAAAAATCTATAATGTGATGGACTGGGGCTGTAAAGGGGTCTATATTTCTAGCCTCCGCCCAGAAAGAGAAACGTTTCCACTTACTAGCATAAGTCTTCCTGGTAGCAGATTTGTGCAAAGAAAGGATGATTTCACGCACTGGCTGAGAAATATGTGGAAGCCTGGCTAAGGTTGGAAGTGGAGCAACCAAGCTGTGAGGTTGAGAGACTGAAGGGATTGGTGCAGCCCACCCAACTGATGGACCAAGAGCTCTGGCAGTGGGTCCAGATTCCAAGGCTGCTCCAGCAGGTGACGATGCAGGAATGGGAACCAAATTTGTTGAGGCCTGTAAGGGGCAGTGAGGATCATCCTGGATCCCAATGCGGTTGCTTTCTGAATTAGTTTGGGAATTAAGGGAAAGGGTGGGAATGCATACAGAAGACCCCGGGGCCAATCGTGAACTAGAGTGTCTCTGAGGGAGTGGCCAGGGTAGGGGAAGAGAGTGAAGAAATCGTCGCACTTGCTCTTGAGAGGGGTTGCGAAAAGGTCGCAGCAAGCTTGACCCCATCGGCGGAAAATTTTGTCTGCTACTAACCGATTGAGAGACCATTCGTGAGGCATGAGAATAGCTCTTCTTAGCCTGTCCGCTATGATATTGGACTTTCCGGGGATGTGCGTTGCTATCAGAAACCGTTGAGAGGAGATCGCCCACTGCCAGAGTCTGAGTGCTTCTCGACATAAGGGATAGGACCTGGTTCCGCCCTGCTTGTTGATGTACCACACCACAGACATATTGTCTGTGTGAATTGCAATAGTCCCAGTGGGTAGAGAGTCCTGAAGAGCTTGCAACGCTAAAAGTACCGCTCTCACTAACAAGACGTTTATGTGCAGGTGGTACTCTAGAGGTTGCCAAGTGCCCTGGACAGTTCTGCCCTGAAAATGCCCAGCTTACCCAATCAGGGAGGTATCCGCTGTCACCGTGGCAACAGGAGGAGGAAGAACAAAATGGTCTGCCCTGAAGTACTTGAGAGGAGACCATCCACCAAGAAAGGTGGTCTTTGCATGATTGGGTGATTATTATGTTGTGAGACATCGGAAGCTGTTGAAACGACCATTGGGTAAAAAGCATCCACTGAAGAATCCGCATGTGAAAACGAGCCAGAGGAAGTAATGTGATTGCTGCTGCCATGAGACCCAAAGTTTTCAGTACAAATCTGGCCTGAATTCTCTTGCACTTAGTAAGTCGGAGAATGTCTGATACTCTTTCTAAGGGAAGCTTTGCCGACAGCTCTTTTGTATTTAATCTTGCGCCTATAAAGGTTATAGATTGACAAGCGACAATACAGACTTTTCGAAGTTTATAGAGATACCTAGCTCGGAGCAAGTTTGGATGGTATAATCCCTGGCTCGTAGTAGCTGATGGCTGGTGGAAGCAGTCAGGAGCCAGTTGTCTAGATATGGAAACACCTGGAATCCTCGCCGTCTCAGGTGAGCCGTAACCACTGCCATGCATTTGGTGAACACCTTGGGGGCTTTGGTGAGAACAAAGGGCAGGGCTCTGAATTGATAGTGACTGGCTCCCAGCCGGAAGCGGAGAAACCTTCTGGAGCGTCTGCCCATTTTAATATGGTAGTATGCATCCTGACGGTCTATGGAGCACATCCAATTTTCCTGACCCAAACAGGGTAGAATGGACTGAAGCGTGACCATCCGGAACTTCGTTCTTTGAACAGATTTGTTTAACCTGTTGAGATCCAAAATGGGTCACCAGTTCCCTGTCTTTTTTGGTATCAAAAAGAACTTGGAGTAAATCCCGGATCCTTGCAGGTCTGCTGGGACTGGCTGGATGGCCCGTTTTCCTAGCAGTTTTGAAATTTCTAGTACTGCTTGTTCCCTTAGACTGGGTGGAATATCTGGAAGGGACCTGTTTGCTTGTACAGGGGTGTGGACAAAGGGGATTTTGTAACCCTCGGATATGATAGACCATACCCATTTGTCTTGTGTGAGGAGTTGCCAGGCTTCTGGGTACAGTGACAATCTTCCCCCGGCTGCCTCTGAAGGTGGACAGTCGGGCAGCCCCTCAGGGGTGCTGAAAGTGTTAGTCAGAGAAAGATTCTCTGCTACCCTGATTTTGTGGACCCCCTCTGCCCCTCGGGTGGCGTCTATTATTGTTTCCTCCTCTGCCCCTGGAGGGGAACTCGCCACGTGTGTCAGGCACGACTCCTGGGGTTTCCGAAACCATATTTTTCCACTCTTCTGACCTTTAGGGTATGGTCTAGAGGGAGTAGAAAAACGGACTCCCACGGCAGAGAGAGTCTTGCCTTCCTGCTCACACCTGGTAAGGGTATCCTTCACCTGTGGTCCAAACAGAGACGAACCATCGAAGGGGGTATTGGTGAAGGACGCCTTAAAGGGGTCAGCAAAGTTACATAACCGCATCCAGGCATGTCTTCTCAAAGCCATGCCTGTACCTGCGGCCCTACCGCCCCATCGGCTGCATAAGAAATGAGCCACATGGAGGAGTTGACTATAGAGTTAAGGGTCGCCAGCTGGGAGTTAATCTTATCCTGAGACCCTGCAGCTAATGGATCCTGAAGGGTATCACCCAGTTCCTTGAGAAGATCCCTTTGAAGGTGGGTGAAATGGCACAGATAATTCAGCGACCGCAAGGAAAAAGTCGCTGAAGAAAACATCCGCTTCCCGTACCTGTCCATTGTCCTAGATTCTTTATTAGGTGGACGGACAGGCATCGAAGGGTCAGCCAACTCCTTCTTAGTGGCTGCTACCACCACCATGGCATCAACAGGGACACCTTTTATCAGAAATTGTTTGTCGGATGGGGCTGTAATAAACTTAGTGGGCCTGCGAGGAGTTGGTTCCACTATGTCCGGGGCTGTCCACGCCTTTCGAGCCACCACTTCCATGAGCGGGTCGAAAGGTGGAGACACCCAGGAGGTGGAAGGGCGAGAACCAAACGCGTCCAGGTACACCGACTCATCCATATAAAGATAATGTAAAGTTCTTTCAACGATTTGTGGACGACTGTTTTTTGATTTGGGGGGGCACGTTACAGGATTTGAATGATTTTATGCTGTACATCAATTCAATCTCATCTTTTTTGAAGTTCAAAATGTGTTCATCTGAAATTACTATTAATTTTTTAGATATCAACTTGAGTCTTGACGGTGGTACACTTAGAACAAGCCTCCATAGAAAGGAAGTCTGTGCAGGAAGGTACACTCATGCAAGTAGTATGCATGCGCCACATGTTTTAGAGGTACTGTCAGGTCTCAATTTTATAGAGCCAGTAGGTTTAACACGGAAGATCCTAGCTTCTCCGAACAGTTGAATGAGATGATAGCTGATTTCACTAACAGTGGTTATGATGCTACCACCTTAAATAATGAGAAACTAAATGTGCTAGAGGAAAGAAAGTCGAGGGTGGCCCCTGTTATGTTAAATGACGCCATACAAACACAAGCTGTTGGCTTGCCCAATGTGTCCATCCAGAATGAGATGAAAGTAAGATACGTTACTTCGTTTAGTACAAAAACACCATGTATTAAACGTATTATCCATAAGAATTGGCTAATCTTGATGGCATCTGAAGAGTTAAAAGCAATGCTGGGCAATGTCCCATTTTTTGCATATCGTAACATGAGAACCCTCAAGAGTGTCCTCTGTTACAAAGATTTTCCTACAAATATCACAACACATCCATCCAGCATTATGGGCACACGAAAATGTTATAACTGCTCGTGCTGTGATGACATTGATGATGAACATTTAGGTATCTTTGAACACCCAGTCAGTAAGAGGCTGTTTAGGTTCAATGTATGGCAGCGCTTTAGTTTCATTGCCTATATTAACAAAGGTATTGTTCCCAGAGGGCTGAGAATCCTGAAAATGCCCTCCTATGGGAACACTTACCATGAGTTACTTAAGAAATGGCAACAGCTAAACATTAAACTAGGAATAGACTACATGCATTTGATGAATGATTTCTTCCAGAGTATTGAAGATGATCTCAAGAAGGAGATTATGTCAATGGAGAATGACTTAGTTAATATGCCTGCATTTACCAGCCTATCTAGTAATTATGAACGCATGGTGGAAAAAATGCAGTTACTTGATTCAAGGATGGAAGCTACCAAAAAGCGTAACCTTCTTCGGGATGTAAATGATTTCACAAGAAGTAACATTTTCTCTTGGCCTAGAGACAACAGTCATAAATACAGAAAAACTGATGTAACTGTCCCTGTGCATGTTCGTGATGATGGCTTGGACTCTCTTGATGATTTTGGTTCGAGTAGTGTTCAGTTAACTCAGAATGACTCGGAATTAAAGTCAACTACCCCCTTGGTACATGGAGCTGATGGTTCTGTCCACACTACGTCCTCAACGTCAACAGGAGGCGTTGCCGGCTCCTCTGAGAGCCTCACAGACGGCAGACATGCTAGTGCTACTACTGGGAATACACATGCATACAAAAAAATGCCGCAGATGCAGCAGACTAAAATAAGCTTTTCCAATAAACGCTTCAGTCTGGACCATCCAGAAGCGGTTAGAGAGCGTGTAATTAACACGAGAGATTCGTCGAATACACGGAATGAAACACCAAATAGAATGAACAAAAAAAAACTGGATAGCCCTTTAGGCTCAGGCAAGATGAGCCGCAAGTTTACAGAGGTACGTTAAACTTGTCAGATTTAATTTTAAACGAGACACACTATTCTGTTCTCTCTAAGGGCTTGAACTTCATCCACACATGTGCAGATGATTTAGTTTCGACACTGACAGATCTGAAAAGGTTCACGAGACTGTTAAATCTAAAACTGTTATTTGGCAATACACAGATGTTGACTCAAGGCTGCAAACGCCTTAGTACATACATCCCTGTCAATGTACCTGTTGTTAAAGCGTTCCATGATGTATGTGAAGCAGAAATGAGACAAATGTTTGATATAAATATTAAGAAATATAATGATAGAAAATGTTTTAACCTTAGCTATGAAGAGTTTCAAGCATACAGAGACTTGCAATCTAATATAAATATTGTCATTAAGCAAGCTGATAAGGGGGGTGCAGTTGTGCTTATGAATAGAGACAAATATTTTTTGGCTATGTCTAGTTTACTTAGTGATGACACTGCATTTAAGGAAATCACTCTTTGGATGTTAAGAAATGTATCTCATACGTGAATATGGTAATTTATGACCTACAGATCCAAGGTGACATAGACTTAGATCTATTTAATTATTTGACCGTATCGTGCCCAATTACCCCACAGTTATATGGCATCCCTAAGATCCACAAATCCCTCACTGATCCACCAATGAGGCCAATTGTTTCAGGTGCTGGTTGGGTAACAGAGCCGCTTTCAGTTTATTTGCATGATCAACTTCAACCATATCTTAGTCAATGTGACTCTATCTTACGTGACACCACTGATTTTGTTCAGAAGCTTAAGCAATGGTATAACATAGAGAAGGCGTCTCTACATCTAAGAAGGTACCTTTTGGTAACCCTAGACATAGTATCTTTGTTTACTGTCATTCCAACTGATATTGGCCTGGATTTGTTGAGGGAATTCTTACTCTCATGTCCTGATCTCAACTTCCACAAAATTGAAAAAATATGCACTCTCATGGATGTGGTGTTGAGAAATAATGTTTTCCTTTTTAATGAATCCTTGTATCTTCAGCTCACAGGTGTGGCTATGGGTACTTCGGTAGCCAATACTTATGCCAACCTAGTTTTATACCAGTGGGAAAGGAAACATTTATTTAGTGGTTTGAATCCATATAAAGATAATGTAAAGTTCTTTCAACGATTTGTGGACGACTGTTTTTTGATTTGGGGGGGCACGTTACAGGATATGAATGATTTTATGCTGTACATCAATTCAATCTCATCTTTTTTGAAGTTCAAAATGTGTTCATCTGAAATTACTATTAATTTTTTAGATATCAACTTGAGTCTTGACGGTGGTACACTTAGAACAAGCCTCCATAGAAAGGAAGTCTGTGCAGGAAGGTACACTCATGCAAGTAGTATGCATGCGCCACATGTTTTTAGAGGTACTGTCAGTTCTCAATTTTATAGAGCCAGTAGGTTTAACACGGAAGATCCTAGCATCTTCGAACAGTTGAATGAGATGATAGCTGATTTCACTAACAGTGGTTATGATGCTACCACCTTAAATAATGAGAAACTAAATGTGCTAGAGGAAAGAAAGTCGAGGGTGGCCCCTGTTATGTTAAATGACGCCATAGAAACACAAGCTGTTGGCTTGCCCAATGTGTCCATCCAGAATGAGATGAAAGTAAGATACGTTACTTCGTTTAGTACAAAAACAACGTATTATCCATAAGAATTGGCTAATCTTGATGGCATCTGAAGAGTTAAAAGAAATGCTGGGCAATGCCCCATTTTTTGCATATCGTAACATGAGAACCCTCAAGAGTGTCCTCTGTTACAAAGATTTTCCTACAAATATCACAACACATCCATCCAGCATTATGGGCACACGAAAATGTTACAACTGCTCGTGCTGTGATGACATTGATGATGAACATTTAGGTATCTTTGAACACCCAGTCAGTAAGAGGCTGTTTAGGTTCAATGTAACTGCTACTTGTGTTACCACCCACGTGGTTTACCTTGCTACCTGTGTATTATGCAACTCTTTCTATGTGGGTAAAACCACGCGTAAACTTAAAGATAGGATCACAGAACACAAGTCTGAAATCCGAAGATGTGTGGACACTAACGCTTTATATAAACACAGGCTATGTTTTGGTGAACAGCATGTATTTAAATTTAAAGCTATAGACCATGTTTCACCCTCACCAAGAGGTGGTGATATCAATAACAAATTAGAAATGAAAGAATACAACTGGATAATTAGATTGATGGGTGACTCACCCCCTGGTTTGAATAGTACTGTCAGCCTTAAACCTATTTTGGTCAGAATGAGTAGATCTAGATTATGAGATTTTCTCTTTATGTATATGATTGTACATGTGATTTTTAGGTTAAACCTTTGCTTTTTTAAAAATATACATTCTTCCTTTTTTTAAAAAATATACATTCTTCCTTTTTTAAATGTTTTTTGTTTTCATGTATGCATTACGCTGTTGCATCTTTTAGCTTTGCATATTTATTTATTTCTACATGTTTTCTTTTGATTGGGTCATGTGACTTCTTGGCTGCCGGTCATATGACTTTTTTAGACCTATATATACTCTGCATTTGCATTTGTATTGTCAGTATTGATAAAGGATTTTATCTGAAAGCTTTGCTCCTCACATTAAAGTGTTTTGTTCTACTGAGAACGTTGTTTGTCTTGCTGGACCTCTTGGCATTTGTGTTTGGACATTTTCTTCTGCCTTTTCAGAAGATTTGCTACTTTCAAGGTCTTTTTGTTGGCAGCCTTTTTGCTTCTCTATGGCAAACTCAATGACTTCCATTAAATCTCTGATTAACATTGAGGTTAATCCTCTGCTAACTGTTGTTGAAAATACCAGTAGCTTATCCATGGATGTACCTGCACCTGCCCAGGATGTAATTTTGGATTTTAACAAATCCTTGCAATTATTGGAGAGGAAAACAAGTTTGTTTAAGCGGCTGAAATGGCAGCACTTTAGTTTCATTCCCTATATTAACAAAGGTATTGTTCCCAGAGGGCTGAGAATCCTGAAAATGCCCTCCTATGGGAACACTTACCATGAGTTACTTAAGAAATGGCAACAGCTAAACATTAAACTAGGAATAGACTACATGCATTTGATGAATGATTTCTTCCAGACTATTGAAGATGATCTCAAGAAGGAGATTATGTCAATGGAGAATGACTTAGTTAATATGCCTGCATTTACGAGCCTATCTAGTAATTATGAGCGCATGGTGGAAAAAATTCAGTTACTTGATTCAAGGATGGAAGCTAGCAAAAAGCGTAAGCTTCTTCGGGATGTAAATGATTTCACAAGAAGTAACATTTTCTCTTGGCCTAGAGACAACAGTCATAAATACAGAAAAACTGATGTAACTGTCCCTGTGCATGTTCGTGATGATGGCTTGGACTCTCTTGATGATTTTGGTTCGAGTAGTGTTCAGTTAACTCAGAATGACTCGGAATTAAAGTCAACTACCCCCTTGGTACACGGAGCTGATGGTTCTGTCCGCGCTACGTCCTCAACGTCAACAGGAGGCGTTGCCGGCTCCTCTGAGAGCCTCACAGATGGCAGACATGCTAGTGCTACTACTGGGAATACATATGCATACAAAAAAATGCCGCAGATGCAGCAGACTAAAATAAACTTTTCCAATAAACGCTTCAGTCTGGACCATCCAGAAGCGGTTAGAGAGCGTGTAATTAACACGAGAGATTCGTCGAATACACGGAATGAAACACCAAATAGAATGAACAAAAGAAAACTGGATAGCCCTTTAGGCTCAGGCAAGATGAGCCGCAAGTTTACAGAGGTACGTTAAACTTGTCAGATTTCATTTTAAACGAGACACACTATTCTGTTCTCTCTAAGGGCTTGAACTTCATCCACACATGTGCAGATGATTTAGTTTCGACACTGACAGATCTGAAAAGGTTCACGAGACTGTTAAATCTAAAACTGTTATTCGGCAATACACAGATGTTGACTCAAGGCTGCAAACGCCTTAGTACATACATCCCTGTCAATGTACCTGTTGTTAAAGCGTTCCATGATGTATGTGAAGCAGAAATGAGACAAATGTTTGATATAAATATTAAGAAATATAATGATAGAAAATGTTTTAACCTTAGCTATGAAGAGTTTCAAGCATACAGAGACTTGCAATCTAATATAAATATTGTCATTAAGCAAGCTGATAAGGGGGGTGCAGTTGTGCTTATGAATAGAGACAAATATTTTTTGGCTATGTCTAGTTTACTTAGTGATGACACTGCATTTAAGGAAATCACCCCTTTGGATGTTAAGAAATGTATCTCATACGTGAATATGGTAATTTATGACCTACAGATCCAAGGTGACATAGACTTAGATCTATTTAATTATTTGACCGTACCGTGCCCAATTACCCCACAGTTATATGGCATCCCTAAGATCCACAAATCCCTCACTGATCCACCAATGAGGCCAATTGTTTCAGGTGCTGGTTGGGTAACAGAGCCGCTTTCAGTTTATTTGCATGATCAACTTCAACCATATATTAGTCAATGTGACTCTATCTTACGTGACACCACTGATTTTGTTCAGAAGCTTAAGCAATGGTATAACATAGAGAAGGCGTCTCTACATCTAAGAAGGTACCTTTTGGTAACCCTAGACATAGTATCTTTGTTTACTGTCATTCCAACTGATATTGGCCTGGATTTGTTGAGGGAATTCTTACTCTCATGTCCTGATCTCAACTTCCACAAAATTGAAAAAATATGCACTCTCATGGATGTGGTGTTGAGAAATAATGTTTTCTTTTTTAATGAATCCTTGTATCTTCAGCTCACAGGTGTGGCTATGGGTACTTCAGTAGCCAATACTTATGCCAACCTAGTTTTATACCAGTGGGAAAGGAAACATTTATTTAGTGGTTTGAATCCATATAAAGATAATGTAAAGTTCTTTCAACGATTTGTGGACGACTGTTTTTTTGATTTGGGGGGGCACGTTACAGGATTTGAATGATTTTATGCTGTACATCAATTCAATCTCATCTTTTTTGAAGTTCAAAATGTGTTCATCTGAAATTACTATTAATTTTTAGATATCAACTTGAGTCTTGACGGTGGTACACTTAGAACAAGCCTCCATAGAAAGGAAGTCTGTGCAGGAAGGTACACTCATGCAAGTAGTATGCATGCCACATGTTTTTAGAGGTACTGTCAGGTCTCAATTTTATAGAGCCAGTAGGTTTAACACGGAAGATCCTAGCTTCTCCGAACAGTTGAATGAGATGATAGCTGATTTCACTAACAGTGGTTATGATGCTACCACCTTAAATAATGAGAAACTAAATGTGCTAGAGGAAAGAAAGTCGAGGGTGGCCCCTGTTATGTTAAATGACGCCATAGAAACACAAGCTGTTGGCTTGCCCAATGTGTCCATCCAGAATGAGATGAAAGTAAGATATGTTACTTCGTTTAGTACAAAAACAACGTATTATCCATAAGAATTGGCTAATCTTGATGGCATCTGAAGAGTTAAAAGCAATGCTGGGCAATGTCCCATTTTTTGCATATCGTAACATGAGAACCCTCAAGAGTGTCCTCTGTTACAAAGATTTTCCTACAAATATCACAACACATCCATCCAGCATTATGGGCACACGAAAATGTTATAACTGCTCATGCTGTGATGACATTGATGATGAACATTTAGGTATCTTTGAACACCCAGTCAGTAAGAGGCTGTTTAGGTTCAATGTAACTGCTACTTGTGTTACCACCCACGTGGTTTACCTTGCTACCTGTGTATTATGCAACTCTTTCTATGTGGGTAAAACCACGTGTAAACTTAAAGATAGGATCACAGAACACAAGTCTGAAATCCGAAGATGTGTGGACACTAATGCTTTATATAAACACAGGCTATGTTTTGGTGAACAGCATGTATTTAAATTTAAAGCTATAGACCATGTTTCACCCTCACCAAGAGGTGGTGATATCAATAACAAATTAGAAATTAAAGAATACAACTGGATAATTAGATTGATGGGTGACTCACCCCCTGGTTTGAATAGTACTGTCAGCCTTAAACCTATTTTGGTCAGAATGAGTAGATCTAGATTATGAGATTTTCTCTTTATGTATATGATTGTACATGTGATTTTTAGGTTAAAACTTTGCTTTTTTTAAAAATATACATTCTTCCTTTTTTTAAAAAATATACATTCTTCCTTTTTTAAATGTTTTTTTGTTTTCATGTATGCATTACGCTGTTGCATTTTTTAGCTTTGCATATTTATTTATTTCTACATGTTTTCTTTTAATGATTGGATCATGTGACTTCTTGGCTGCCGGTCATATGACTTTTTTAGACCTATATATACTCTGCATTTGCATTTGTATTTTCAGTATTGATAAAGGATTTTATCCGAAAGCTTTGCTCCTCACATTAAAGTGTTTTTTCTACTGAGAATGTTGTTTGTCATGTTTGAAAAGGACACATCCTCAGAGGGGGACCTTGGGGACCCTTCTGGATCCTCCAAGTCGGTATCAGACGTGACTGACTCGGGGGAGTCAACATGTTTCCTGTTACAGTTTCTCTTCCGAGGGGGCTCCTCTGAATGATCAGGGGAGGCCTTGGAAGAGGAAGATCCGCCCAGTGGGGCGACCAGGAGCATCTGTTCTCCACGCTTGGTGTCAGGAGGGTGGACAGAGACCAATGCAGGCACCATGGGGGGAGGAGCCGAAGGGGCCGATCGTGGAGCCGACACAGGAGTCAGCACGCTCCTCATGACCTCGAAGGCACCCCTATCAGGCAGAGAAGAGGGTCCCCACTCTGAAGAGACGTGAACCCCTCCCGGCACTGAGAGGGACGGCTCCGAGGCTGATGTCGGGGCCGAGCTCACCTGCGCCGAGACCCCGAGAGGGAAAATGGGGTCAGACAAGGGTCCGATGCCACTCGCCCCCTCGGAGCAGACGAGGGAGTCTCGGCACCCGGATCCCTCCAAGGACGGAACCATTGAAGAGATCGGAGCCGACAACGGAGTCGAAAGGTGTGGCATCGTCTCCGACGTTCCTATGATTCGAGCCCCGACGAGCTCCGGCTCCAAACACAATGGTAGAGTCGGAGGAGGAACTGCTGAAGACACAGGGATAGCCACAGTCTGTTGAGAAGGGCTGGTCAACATTTTGGCCAGGGCCTGCGATTTTAGAAGCCTACTGACCACCCTCTCCAAGTCATGATCGGATAGCCTGGAGGACCGAGAGGAGTGGGACCTATGGCTTTGCTCCGATTGAAGCAATGGAGACCTCAGAGCCGAATGAACAGATTCTAAAGAGGGGGACCTTGAACGTTTTCGGCTCAGAGAAGGTTCCGACACTAAGGTCGGAGCTGGTTGAGGTCTCGAGATGTCGGTTCTAGCTGGAACCGATGAGGAGGCAGGAGCTCCGCTCGGCGATGGCTCCGAACAGGGAGCCGATGGTTTGGCGGGCTTTAAGGATTTTCCAGACGGAGGCTTAGCCGTAGATCCTTCTGGTTTAAGTAAGCCTCTCAAAATGAGCTTGTTTCTATGCTCCTGCAGGACTCTTGGGCTGAAGGCATGGCAGACCGAGCAGGAGTCCTGCAGGTGTAGGGGACCCAAGCAATAAACACAAGAAGTGTGACCATCTGTCAGAGACATCTTCTGACAGCACGAATCACACTTCTTGAAACCTGAAACATTGGTATCTTTAGACATATTGGTAATGGGATACCAAAGGGGAAAAAAATAAATAAATAAATAACTAGTGCTTAATCAAGGCACACACACACACATGCACTAGATAAAACTAACACTAATAATAACTATAGAACTATAACCTTACAACTACCTTACTACTAATAAAAATATACAAATATACAAGAAAAAAATACAAGACTAACTAATTGTGGCTAAACAGGGCCTAACACTACCCTAACAAGGGGTGGGGGGGGGGGGAAGAAACTCTCTAACAACAAAAACGAGTTTCTGAGTGGGATAACAAGGGGTACACAATCCATTTAAACTAACAGGGAAGGATTATCTAAAAAAAAAGACAATATAAAGGTAATAATACAAGAAAAGATTTATACGACCTGGAGCCAGTAAAATTGCAACCTCGTAGCTGAAGCGGCAAACGAGATCTGGGTATCTGACGCCTAGCATTGTGGGATATGGGGAGGCCTTGAGCCAGTAAATAGCTCTTGAGCTTTAGAAGTAGGCCGAATCGGAGCCGAGGATTGGCTCCGAACCCATCCAGCAAGAATGAAGGCGAGATAGACAACGTAACATCTAGTAATATGATCCAAACACATGAAACATTAAGTATCATCTGAAGTCTGGAGGAATAGGGATGTGATGATAAGCATCTTTTTAAATCTACGGTTATCAAAAAACTCAAATGAGGAAGAAAGGGTAGCAAGTTCTAAAGCAAAAGCATTTTGAGCCTGGGCACTATCACATACTGGCTTGGGAAAGAAAGGTCCAGAACTGGTCTTCAGGCATTTTCTTTCAACACCAGAAATATTTTTGAATAAAAACATCTTCACAAAATGGAAAGAGGAACTGGTTCCCATGAGACATCATGTTTTGCAGTACAGAAGGAAACAGAGAGGTATGGTCTGGTAGATGTGGAATAATTCCCTGGAAAGGAGGAATTTCTTCCCACTGCCATTTGTAATTGTGCTAAATCAATCTCAAAACTCATTTGTCTGAAACAATCTGTTGCCAAAGAGGGAAATGGGAATTCACAACTTCTGGAAGGGACTGCCAGGGTGGGAAGGAGGATACAAGGTCCCTTATATAATCATTCCAAATTATTTGTCTGTCCTTTTTTTCTGGGAGGGTCCTGCTTTCTTTTTGGGAGTTCCTTGTCATTTTTTTAACATCTGCTTACCAGTTTTTTTCTGAGGCTATTTTGTTTCTTGCCAAAATTTGACAAGGGAGCAGAAAAATCGTTGTATAATTTGGAGGATGGGGGCTGAATGTCCTGTATTAGCTTACCCCTCTAATCACATTTTTGATATCCTCTACAGCAGAGAGCCAAAAAGCTAAATCTCTGTCCAAAGGACAATTTAAAATTTCATTTTAACATCTTCTGGGAGGTTCTGTGAGTGCAGCCAGGCAAACCTCAACACAGTACCAGCGGCAACAGCCCTGGATGCAGTATCTACAAAGTCATAAACACACTTTAATCAATGAATAGTGACCTCAGAAAATGAAGAAACTAAATCACACAAAGCAGATTTTTCCTCATGGGGGAACTACAGATACAGTAGAGAGTCAATTACCTGAATTAATTGGGACCTAGGGTAGTTCGGATAATCAAATTGTTTGGATAATCAAACATACATTGAACTGGATAAAAAAAGTCTAAAATCTTTTTTTTTCTGCACGCAGGGAATACATTTTGTAACCATTCAGTAATTCCAGTGGACAATAAAGAATATTTTTCACACAAGTGGGCTACAAGCTCAAAAAACATGTACAAGCGAATATGTATAACGTTTACATATTCACACTTCATGATTTTTACTACCTGAAAACTTTGGAAGGCTGTGTTCGGATAACTGTTGTTTCAGATAAATGACGTTCGGATAATCAACACTCTACTGTAAAACATTCCTCATCTTTTCACAATTAGTTATAATAAACGGTAACATATGAGTCTGACAATTCAAAATTCTAAAAATGAAAGCTGCAGACGTATATACATTTTCCCCAAACAATGCAATAGTTTTACCATCCATTAGAATTATTTAGCAAAAGCTGGTTAACTAAGGCTACAGCTGCTTGGTCAGGTCTATAAAAATTTGAAAAAACATGGAACTTTGTACATTCTACTTGCTTTCTTAGGAGCAGTAGGCTCTAACAAACACATCCTGCAATGTGGACAGCACTGGGGGAAGGTCAGGGAATTCCAGTTTTAACAGTTCACAATATTTTCTGATGGACTGAGGAACCTCAGTGTTCTCCAACTGAAAACACTGACACATTCTGAAAATAGTCTCAGAGAAAGAGAATCTTAGGGAGATTCAGATAACAATGCTCTCCTCTGAGTCTGAATCCACAAACTTGAGAGAAAAATCTGTATCTTTCCATCCCATTCCACTCCAGATCAATTTCTTGAATCTTTTCATGAAAAAAAAGGAATCCCTTTTTCTTCTACTAGAAACTACCTGATAATAAGGGTCAATAGCCTGTGGAAGACCCTGTGCCAGACTTAATAAACTACTCATGTGCAAAGAACTTGGTGCAAGAGAAGTTACAAGTTTAGTTTTCTGTTCATTTTTGGCAGGAATTTGGGGCAAACAAGATTATGAATGTCAGTAACAACTTCCCCACAGATAAGCATAAAATTCTGGCTAAGCTGGGGCTCCTACTCCCAAAACCAACAACAGAAGCTCTCCTTTGCCCAAAGTGGGGTCTTGAACAGCTGCAGAAAACATCGCTATAGTACTGCCAACACCAGAGGGATCCAGGGAAAAAGAAGAGTAGTCTGAGGAGCCAGCTTTGACCACAGCAGAGTCACCCATCTATGTTTTAGGCAAATTGCTTGCCTGACGTGGTATTAAAGGCTGTTTAGTTAACTTTTTCTTTTTGCGGCTGGAGGAAAGACTGACCATGGGGCCAGTAGTTTCTTCCACGGTCACGCTGAAAGTGGTGCTTCTTTCCCAGGGAAACTATGGAGCACAAGCCGGTAAAATTTATGAAGTAGCAAACATTCACTTTTCCAAGTAAAAATGCAAGATAAAGCTCTCTAATACACTTTACTATCCCCTAAAAATACAATTTAGACACGGTTTCTCCACAGAAAAAGCAGTTTTAGAATGGTTAAATTAACTTTTAAACTTTCAGAAACAAAAGTGCGCTCCTGTTTAAAAGTACAGTAAAGTCAAGTGATAGTTAATAAAAAACAAAAGCTATGTACTTACCATAATGGTATATCCATGTTGCCTCATTTTCTTCTCGTTCATCATGCGGGTTGTTGGATCCAATCAAATCCTACTACAGCACCTTCTTCTAGAACTGTGGATCTGAGGCTCTGACTACTTCCCTACCCATAATTCCCTCCTCTCCACTAAGTTTCCTCAGATCTAGTTTGCTGTTTTACCTAACTATAGATCTGCTCTTGTAACTGCAGAAACCTGTAGGTATCTGAGCTGACAGGCTTGTTAATATCACAGTAAGAATAAAGGGAACATTTTGAACAGGTGGTCTTAGGTGAGGTCTGTCCAAACCCCAGAAACTGTCAGTGACAATATTGGAAGGAGGAAGGGATGTTGAAGTAGACAAAAATGAAAGAAAATGGGATCTATTTTGTATTCAATATTGTTTAATTTTGTCCACGTCAACATCTGATACATGTTCCCAAACTGCCAAAAGACACCTGGGTGGTATCAAAGAAGGACATTCCTGAGAATAGTGGAACCAAAAGGATGAATGTGCTCTGGATTGCACATCCAATTTGTGATGTGATACAACTGTGTGAACCATGTACTATTTTGCTGCTGCACAAATGTCATAAATGGGAACTTTCTTCACGAATGCTGTAGAGGTAGCCGTTGTTCTTGTGGAATGGGCTTTTGGTTCTGTATGTATGGATAAACCCTGGTCATTATAAATAAAGGAAATGCAGTATGATTGCCATTTGGAAATTGTGACTTTTGGTATACTTCTTCCCAATTTTTGCTTTAGAAAAGGATGCAAACACTTGATAATACTTTATTCTATCCTTGGAATAGTGTAGGTAGAATATGAGCTGTCTGTGAGCATCTACAGTGTGTAGCAGATATTCTCCTTTGTTTGAGAACTTTTGGAAAAAAAGAGTTGTAAATCAAAAGACTGATTTAAATTTTCTTTGGTTGGCCACCTTTGATAGAAAAGCAATGTCTATGAAAAATGAGTATGATGCAAAAAGATTGGAGCAATGTCCCCAGCAGCTGAACATTTCCATTGCCACTGTCTGACTGAGAGACCAGTTGTGAGGCAACAGGACTGAACTGCTCAACTTGTCCGCTAGTACATTTGACATCCCAGGTATGTGCACTGCTACCACAAAATGATGGGAAGACATCACCCACTGCCATACCCTCATGGCCTCTGGGCAAACTGAGTATGATTGCGTTCCTCCTTGTTTGCTGATGTACCAGACCACTGACATATTGTCCATCTGGATAGATATCACAACACTGAGTAAGTAGTCCTGAAAAGTCTGCAAGATAAGCCTCTTATTTCCAAGATACTGATGTGAAGGTTAGCCTCTAAAGGTGACCAAGAACCTTGAATAATCTTGTCCTCGAAATGTCATCCCCTCACACACAAGGGAAGCGTCTATGATCACCATGGTCTTACTGACAGGGAGCTTATCCATCATTTGATATGATCTCTACAAATTTGTGTGAGGCAAATTCTGGCATGGAGGGGGGTAGACTCTGTGAACACTGGACTGATAGTCCACTTTAAAACTCTCATGTGGTATCTAACAAATGCAACTAATGCGATGGCAGAGATCATCAACCCCAACAGATGGAGAATCAACCTTGAATGAGGAAGGGGATACTGAACTAACCTGAGAGAACATTATTTGTAAGGACAGTACTCTGGCATCTGGATGCTTGACAATTTGAAGAACTGTGCTGATATTTTATTTTATTTTACATTTGTTGACCTGGATAGTCTAACTGGATTTATGTCCATTTTCAGTAGAGTCCAGGGGAGATAAGCTCCAAGAGATTACTAGACTACTAACATACAGGTACTAGTTGTTATACAGTTAAATACTACAAATTTTAAACAGTTCAGGAATCTTCACAGTTTATACAAAAAAACATGTTACAAGCAGTAGATAAGATATTTTAGACTTTATGTACAAGACTTCATTAGTAACTAGAAAGCAATTGTTAAACAAATACATACTTCAAATTTCAACAGTTCAGCAATGCTCACAGTTTAAACAATACTTGCTGCCTGCCTTAGGTAGGGTGCTTTAGAATTATATGCAGAAGAATTTAACTAGGTATTTTAAATTATCTCTATAAGGATAAGATATGTTTTTGCCAAGCATAGGCCTTGATCTAAAAAGACACAGATGGAGCAGGAATTAGGTCTTAAGAGAGGGTATTTGGGATATAGTATGAGATTAGTCTGGATATATACAGGGACATAACCAATGGGTTTTAAGATAGAGTTTCAGATTGTGTTTAAAAAGTGCAAATGAAGACAGTGATGTAAGTTCATGGGGGAGTTGGTTCCTATACTTTACAATTGCATTTGAGAACAGAGCATCTCCTGCCATGTTATTAGATTTACATGTTGATACAAGTAGTTTATTAGATGAACATAAAGTTGAAAGGTTCTTATATTGGGTAATGAGACTAGCAAGTATTGGTAGGTTGGAATATGACATCTTATAAACTCTATTTGTTGCATGGGAGACAGCTGGCTTTTTGTTTTATTTACTGCGACACTCAGCAGATCTGTGAGATGGAGTAGTACTGCCTATTTTTGTACCAGCAGATCCCTGGAAGTAGCAGTTAGGAGCCAACCATCTAGACACGAGAAGACCTGGATCCCTTACAGTCAGAGGTGAGCTGTTACCACTGCCATAATCTTGGTGAACACCTGAGTGCTGTGATGAGACTGAAGGGCAATGCTCTGAACTGAAAATGACTGTCCCTCAGCCATAAATGGAAAAATCTCCAGGATTGTTTCAGTATCTTTATACAATAGTAAACATCCTGGAGATCTATAGAACACACCCAATCATACTTCTACAACAGAGGCAATATGGACTGCACAATGACCATCTAGAAGTTTGTCAATCTCACAAACTGATTAAGATGGCTGAGGTCCCCTGCCTTCTTCGAAAATAAAAAGAACCTGGAATATACTCTGGATCCAGATCAGTGGTGACCTGTTGGGTGAATATTTTTCTAGAAACTTTGAAAACTCTGTACCTGCAGATTCCAACTGCCTGAGTACAACACCAGGAAAGTTTAACTTCTTTTTTGGAGGGTACCAAAGGGGTGGGGTAGCTTCTAGTGATTATCCTTAGTACCCAGGAATCTGATGGAATGTTTTGGCAGGCTTGTATGTGTAAGGTTAAGCATCCCCTGACTGCCTCCAGACTGTGGCAGACAAGTAACCTTGCAGGAGCACTGATAGAGTTTCTTGGTAAAGGGAATACAAAAACACTGGTTATGCAGTCCACCTCTGCCACTGGGACAACATCCATTTGAGTTACCTCCCCCTATGCCTTGGGGGAGGGTCCGTCTTCCGGAGTGTCTTGGTGATAACCCTGTGAATTTCTAAACCACATCATCTTACCACCCCTGTGGCTCTTGGAATAGGTCCTCTGAAGGGTGAAGAAATGGATTCCCATAGCAGACAGAGTCTTACCATCCTGCTCATTCCTAGTAAGCATTTCTTTAACTTTTGGACCAAAGAGGGCAGAGCCATCAAATTAGGCATTAATAAAGGATGTCTTGAAGCTTTCTGCAAAATCGCAGAGGCTCTTCCAGGCATGTTGCTGCATCGTAATGCTGGTGCCTGCTGCTCTTGCTGTACCATCAGCTGCATTGGAAAACAGGCGCATGGTCACATTAGACTGTAGGGTAGACAGTTGGGCATCAACTGTTTTTGAACATCCGGTGGTAAGTCACCCGAGAGGGATCCCTCTGAAAAAAAAAAACAAACATGCAAGGTAATTCAATACTCTGAGTGTGAAAGACGCTGAAGCATAAGTCTGTTTCCCCAAACTGTCCAATGCCCTTGACTCCCTGTTAGGGCGATAAACAGAAGAACACTCCTCAGACAGTTCCTTTTTTATGACTGCTGCTACTACTATGGCATCTAATGGTGGTCCTTCAGTTCAGTATTTGGGTCTATATTATTTCTTCAACAGCTCAGGTTGTCAAATACTTAATGATCGACATCTAAGCATCGGAGTTTCAAAATCACGATGGCCATATACGAGAATTCTTTCCTCTGGAAAGAATTCGCTAGGTTGTCAGGAAATAAAATTTACTTTTCAACCTAAATATAGTGGGGAGGTTTTGCCCCCCACACACCCCGACGTGGGGGACTGTGCCCCCCCAACTAAATATACCAACTCCGAGATCACTCTACATTGGGAAAGGTAAAATCCCTAATAATGGCCAAGCGAATTCTTTCCAGAGGAAAGAATTCGCTTATATGGCCGTTCGCGATTTTGAAACTTCGACACTTGTGTCGATCATTGAGCATTTGACAACCTAGACTGTTGAAGAAATATAGACCCCAATAGTTCCTGTTTTTTGGTGCCAGTGAAATACTGTCAGGCTTTTTGGAGATGGGTTCCACTCTGTGAGGGTCTTTTCATGCCCACTGTGCCATATCTATGATCTATGGGGGTACCACTCGGGATGCAGATGAGCCAGTACCAAAAGCTTTGAGGAGCACAGATTCACCTGGAGAAGGGGTTTTGGTGGACCAACCCCATCTCTGCTTCATCAATTCTAGGATGTCAACAAATGTGATGTCTCCAAGAAGAGATCTGAGAGACCTTTCACCTTTATCCAAATATGTGCCTTCTGTGACAGACTCAAGACAGAATTCAAAGTGCTTCCATTTGTACTTCTGTTTCCTAGGATCTTGTCTCTTGGGTGCCTCAAGAGACAGGTTTAAATCAGACTGGGAACTCAAGTGTTGAGTACCCTCCAAGTTTATAGACACTGATTGTCCCCATCAATCAGAATGAGAGGAATAAGTCAAAGCATCCACTGGTAGTCAGGATGGATACAAACGTAAGGTTCGCATCTGCCTTCAAATTCCAGCCAAGGCCTTTTCAACAGCCTTGAAAGCTAACATAGCGATCAAAGATGAGGAAGTGTTTCTCCTATCTAAAGTCTCGGGAACTTTTCCCATTACAATAAAGATTGGCTCCAAGGATGACATAAGACCCAAGCTATCGAATGCTATGGCTCTGAGTGAAAAAGACAGCTCTGAAATCTTCAGCGTTAACTGCATCACTAGGAAAGCAACACAGATACTTTGGCTCCAAGACTTGTCTCGATCCAAAAGAATTGGAGTCAAGAGAGTGAGGGATGTAGTCAAAGCCAAAGTCCCTTGTACTGTCGGATTCGAATGAGGTGTCCCAAGAAAGGCTCAGACCTGTGGGAACTGGATCCAAACAGCAAACTGGTAGTGAATATGTAGATGAGCTTGTACCTGGAACTCCCCTTGGGGACAGTACCAGGAGGAATTCCAGTTGGATTTGCAGCCTTAAGAATTTTCTCATCATATGGTCGACATCCATTTCAGTAGGGCTTTTAGTGGATCGGGCCAACCTCAATGATGATGCCATGGATGGGGGCCTGGGGAATCACTTTTCCTGTAAAACAGGTGAATGGAGCCATGGACTCACCAACTCCAGTGAGAATCTGACTTGAGGAGAGGGAATCTGATCTGCCTAGTTGTTGGATCTGACTTCCTTGGTGGTTTTGGTGCTGGACCCAAAGGATCAGTCAGATTCAGAGACCTTTTCCTTGATTTCTGTTATTTTCTCTTCCAATTTTCTCTCTTTGTATCTTCTCTCTGTAGACTTTTCTATTTCTCTTTGTTTCTTTAGGCCTATCTGTTTCCTTTTCATTCCTTTTACTGCTTGGTGAAGCTGAAGCTGGCCTAGTAGCAGAAGACAGTGTTAAAGATGAAGAAGATGAGACTCTGTCTGAGGGGGAGTGAACCTTTTAAAATAAGTTTTTCTTTTCTGCCTTGCAGAGCCCTGGACCCAAACGTAGCACAAATATCACAGTCACCATGAAGGTGGGAAGCACCTAAGCAATATACACAAAGAGGGTGCAGGTCTTGAAGAATTTTGTGCACGCAAACCAAGCACTTTTTAAAACCTTAAGGTTTTTATGACATTAGAAAAACTATAATAAAACACAATTAAATTTTAATAAGTAACACACTCTAAGTATATAGGAAACACTCACAGCTAATAAGTGGCACACAATACTTGATCTAGATAAAAATACACATTGAAAAACGTAACAGCTATTCTGTTTCTAACAACCACCTTATAATTGTTCTGAAAATATATAAAGCTACAGTCAACCACACAGCTGTATTATATTACTAATTATCTTAAAGGGAAGTGAGAAGTCAAAATAACTATTATTTTAAGAAAAAGACACTTTCACTAACCAATGAAAAGCAGACCTCTCAGACACATCTGGAAGTTTTATGCAAATAATATAACAGCTGGCCAGCTTCCAAAGCATCAGGGCACCTTCCAAACTCCCAAACTGTCAGGCAGGGGATACTGGTAAGGGAGGAGGACTATGCTGGCATATATTTATATTCCAGCTAAACTGCTATTATGGAGCTTACAAAATTTTGGGAGAAATAATCAACTTTCAACAGGGAATATTACTTACATGTGGGGACTGGAATTTAACTTGCAACAATGAGGATGTATCTATGGACCTAGAAGGGAAACTATGATAAAAGAGGGTATTTTTCCAAAAAAATTTATGAAAATATTTGGTATGGAAGACATGAATTCAGTAGTAGGAACTCAGAGAGAATTTGCATATTATTCCCAAGATACAAAAAATGGGCTAGACTAGAACGAAATTACACTTCACAGGAACTTGTGCATTCAGTTGAGAACTTTGACATGTATTCAATAACTATTTCAGATCATGCTGCAATAACTGGTAAGATAAACATTGGCACATTCTATAAATAGTCTGAAAGAGAGAGAAGAACCCCAAAGGGAATATCAAAAACTGATCTCCCCTTTCAGTCTGAATCAGAAAACTGAGGAGAAAACCCATATCTGTCCCTTCATCTTCCTGTCCAGGTTCAGAATCTTGAATCTCTTCAAGAAAGGAGGTATCCTTCTTTATTTAACCAAAAAGCAATAAATACGAAGGATCAAAAGTCTGAATAAGAACCTGAGAAAGACCCAGTAAAATACTCCTAAGGAAATTTGAGGAAGAGTAGATACATGTTTAGTTTTCTGTTTCTTTTTGACAGAAAAATGGGGCCAAACGTATATAAATGTCAGCAGTAGCTTCCCCAGGGATGAGTACAACATTCTGACAAAATAGTGAAGTCTTCCCTGTGCCCTCTCCTAAGACCAACAAGACTGATTCTCCGATGCCACTGAAGGGGACCTCAATAGCCGCAGAGGACATGGCTAAACCCAGGGTCTCTAGTGGCTGTAGGTGCTACACCAGAGGGGTCTGAGGTAAAAAATTAGTGGTCTGAGGTACAAGTTGCCACAGCAGAGTCACCCACCTGTGGCAGAGGCAAATTGTTAGCCTGTTGCAGTGGCAAAGGTTTTTTGCTTCACTTTTTCCTTTTGTGGTTGGAAGAAGGACCAGGCTTGGGACCAACTGTTTGTTTCATGGTCAGGCCAAAACTCATGCCTCTTTCCTGGGCAAAACAAGCAGCAAAAGCTGGTAAAAAAATTAAAGTCTTTAAAAGTCACTTTTTCACTCAAAAACACAGTAAAAAAGCACTTTAAAACATTTGCCAGGTACAAAAACTAAAATAAACACAATTTCTCCACAGACAAAAAACAACCTTTAAACTGACAGAAAAAAAAGCACTCTCATTTAAAAGTACAGTAAAGTCTCATGACAGTCTGTTGAAACACAAACTCTTAGCTTTAACATAACTGTCCTGAAGAGGAAAATAATAATCACCAAAATTACTGAATGGAAGGTATTTACCCCAAAGGGAACTTCTATGCCCAGCAAAGGAATAGCACAAGCTGAACATCAATCCTCAAAAGCCTCACAGGAGCATACTCTCACTCTGGACGGCTTGGCTAGTCTTTTAGTCAGCTCTGCCCAAGCTGCCTGACAGTTTGGGTCTGTGAAAGGTGTCCTTAAACTTTGGAAGCTGGCACGCTGTTATATCCTTGGCAGAATATAACCCATATAGCTAAGGTTACTGCAGCAGTGATCAATATGATAAACAGCTTATCTGCCCAGGAATGAAAGAGCACAAGCAGACCGTCGTTCCTCTAAAGCCCACAAAGGACCATTGTCTTTGGCAGCAGGAAAGCTGTAAAGGGCTTGTTGCCCAACTTGTTATAATCAGCTCAGCTTGACCAGAGTAACTGTTTGGGTATATAGAAGGTGCCCTGAAGCTTTGGAAGCTGGCCCCTGTTATATCTTCTACAGTATACAACTCGTGTATCTTAGGCTACTGCAGAATAATCAATATGAATAACATTTAGGAAAAGCCAACAAGATGGTTTACTTCTTTCTAGCAAGTTTTGCACTTAGAATAGAGGTAAGCCTCCCTTGAGCATGACAGCATAAACTGTCACCATCCAGGATTTTTGCCTAAACTTCTCATAGTAATCAATGAAGAAAAATTTTCTGCATCACTGAATACTTTCTAAATATTTCACTTGAGTCTCCTGGCATTCTCAAGTGCTTTACCTCGGCTATTATCCAGAGCTGTCATCCACCTATCATTCTATGTGTGCATGCTGAGAAAACTGCTTACCTAAAAGTGTTAAGAGGATATTACAGAAGGAGGTGTAAATAGTGTCAAAATTAGATCCAGGTAAAAATGGGACTCTAGTTGGCTTAAGCTCTAGAAGGGTGAAATACTTCCCTTTGACTGAAGAGAATTAACTAGTGATGAGGTTAAGAAGTAGGTGAAGATCCTTTGCTGACTACAGAAATACAACAAAACAAAACTACATAAAAGATAATACAAACAACATGCACTGTTCAACAAGTAACATGAATATGAAACATGCATAAATGACTGAAGTATGTCAAATGGACGAATCACACAAAAAGGGTAAAATTAATGTTAAAATTAGTGTGAAACTAAACAATCTACAGAAGGGAAGTTCTCAAGAGTTTACATATGCAAGAACCATGAATATTACATGTGGAATTCTAATTATACGTAAAACAACTCTTGCAAGTTTGACTGGTTTACTTTTATTTTTTAGTTATAACTACATATGCATTCTAGCAGTATTATCATGCTCTGTATATATACTGTTTAGGGTAGTAACATTCATCTTGCACAGATATTATATATAAATACCTTCTCTGATAACTTTGATGATATTGCCATATGTTTTAGACAGAGCCTCCCACCTTCTTCCTCCTAATTTTAGTTTTCCTACTGATTTTCTTGCAGCCTTAAATATTAAGAGGCATTCATAAAGGTTTAGTAGAATCCTCAAGCAAGCACAATGATAATGTAAAAAGAAATCCAGCAGAAGGTTCCAATAATAAACAACATACACTTTATTAAAACAACAAATAGCTCATAGTAAAAAACGTAAAAAGCTAAGCAGTTTCATGCCAAATGTTAGCACTTCATCAGACCTAATTCAAAAACACCATTATTCAATTTATATAGTGCAGACCAATCAGCTACTACACATCTCAGTCTCATTCATCTAATTAGCTGAACTTTCAATTCCGGCTTTAAATGAACAGAACCATTCAACCCAGATTCTTTATCAGCCTACAATCATATTATCCATCTTAATTCATTCATTTCTATTTCATTATTCAAATCTCCCATCCTCATATTAGGAACAATTAGTTGTAGTACCATAAATTCAAAATTATGGCTAGAATCATTCCCAGAAACGTGTTTAGCCAACGCATTGGAAAGCCTAGCATTGCGGACTTCGCTAAGGTGTTCTTTAATTCTCTCTTTCAGTGGATGGGCTGTCTTGCCTACACAGAAGCAAGAGCAGACCCTGCAAATAGCTAGCTAAACTAGGTTGTTACTACGGCAGTCCCCATATATATTAGGAGTAAATCTCTGCCCTATAGATGGATGTATAAATGTGTTGTTATCAGAAATATATTCGCAAAAACTGCAGTTCCTGCATGGAAAAGTTCCAATACGGGTAGACCTCACAACTCCAGTGTCCCTTGTCCCTTAGCAAAGCATTCTTTTTTAGAAGCTAGTTAGATGAATGAGATTGAGATGAGAACATGTTATTAGTGCTGATTCGACACATACATTTAAGTTCATGGCTATAAGTAGGGTTTATACGTATGCTTGAGAAGGTGATGTTCGTAATAGAACTGAGGAGTTATAGGCCACCTGGACAGTTAGACTCAGAGAGGATGCTGGACATGGGCTGAATGAACACATTACCCTGAGACCTAAATTGAAGTCCAGACCACTGTTTAGATAAAGAATGCTCATTAATAATAATATATATTTTATATAATATGTTTCATTTTATTTGTAGCTGTAATAATGTTTCTGTAGTTATAAAGTTTTTTATATTATAAAATTTATTGTATATGTTGCATGTTGATACTATCAAGTATTGGCATATGCTTTTAAATGATGGTTTCAATGATCATTTTTTTTTTTTTTGATCGTGCGACTATGAGAGATGTCTTAGTATGTGATGTCTTTGTAATGATATAAAAGGATGGTTTTGAGTTTCAGTGTTTGTTAACAACTGATGAAGCAGTTTGTGAAAGCGCTTGTGTTCCTTTATTCATGATTAAAAACTTGGGAGTTTCTTACACTGGAGTGTGAAGCCTTACCTGAGTCAGTTTGTTGTATTTTATTAAATGGACTTTGTGTTTATTTGGACACAGGTACCTGTTTTTTGGCAGTATTTCTTGTTGTTTCTACAGCTATGTTAAAAACCTCAAAGGTAACACATAACAGTGCGCTGAACTGGTAGTAAATAGTGCCACCCTCACCGAGCACAGTGACATAGCAAATATGTTGGCTGACAAAGTCAGCTCAAACTTTAACCTCCACTCCCCCCTACCGTTCCTTGTGAAATCCATACCCCCTATGGAGCAGGTCATAGCGGCGCACAATGAGACTAACAACACAAGCAAACTGGGGCCCAACAATATCCCAGGTTGCCTCCTAAATAGCCTGAAACATGACCTATCAGGACTTGAGTTACTTTTCAACTACAACATCAAAACAGGCTGCATACCAAGCAAATGGAGGATGGTAATGGTTATCCCTCCTCACAAAGGTGGAATCATTAACTGACCCTGGAAACTACAGACTCATTAGTCTGACTAGTCTAATATGTAAAGCCATGTAATGAATTACCATGGAAATGATCAATAGAGACATGTACAACCTTCAAACACTGGACCTATCACAGGTTGGTTTTGTCAAAGGAAGGCCATGCCTACTTAACCTAGTGGACATCTTACAGAAGGTAACTAAGGCAACAGATAAAGGGAAAATGGTGTATACTGCCTTCCTAGACATAGCTAAGGCATTCAACACAATACCCCACTTGGGGATTGTGGACAAACTCACTGAACTAGGCATAAATCTCTATGCAACTTATTGGATTGTCAGCTGGCTCACAGATAGGACCCAGAAAGTCGGGATTGGTGGGACCACCTCCACCATGAGGCATGTCACCAGTGGTGTACCATAAGGCTCGGTGCTGGGTCCACTCCTGTTTGCTATCTACTTCTCAGAGGTCAAGGTTAATGTCAAGGGCCACTGGCTCACTAAGTTTGCAGATCACTGCAAATTGGGAGTTGCCTTAAATTCCTCTCATGACACTAATATCCTGCAAGTGGGTCTAACACAGACAAATGACTGGTGCTAAGTCAATATCATACCTATGCTATGCAGGGCAGTGCATGGACTGGACTCACTGTACAGCAGACATCACCTTATCTACAGAGGTTGGGGTGGGTGGGATAGGGTGATGGCAGGTGAACATAGTAACTACATATGCTGTGAAGTTGTGGAGAGTCAGGGATAACATCTTTCAGTGGTGGGGATAAGCTGCCATGAAGTGACCATTGTTGTTGTCCACTGTGTTGACATGCAGTATCAGGACTTGACACAGTCTATGGCAAGGTAAATGCAGAAACTATGGGACTGTGAACAACCACCTGAAGGGACTTATATGCTGATACTAGCCTAATGGCTAACGACCACCAGGGTCTTTATAAGCCTAGTCATGCAACCCAACCCAGTACGGCCGATGTTCGAATGGAAAAATGCCGACTGCAGAACACCAGGACCGCAGAACGTCAAAGCTACGAACGTCGAACCTGGGAATACTGAATGCCATCCAGGCCACTATATCCCCCCTCTCGACCTATGGTAGTGCCTGTTGTGGTTGGTGTGCGATTGGGAAATTTGAATTCAATGTTGCGCGTCACATTCTGCACATTCACACAAACGAGATTCGACAATTCGGTTCAGAATTCCGCCGGATCAACCTTTGGCCGCACGACCAACTGGATGTAAACCCACCCATTGTATATACTTCTGATTCAGTTTGCCATTTGGGTGTCATCATGCGCATTGTGTTCCTCATTTCCAAGCCTATTTGTGTTTTGGATCACTCACATCCTGTCTCTTGCTGCTACCTCTGCTAATTTGAACTGTGCAATGCACTAAACATCTACGAATCTTGGTGAATCCTGGTCCAGTGTTGTTCCTTAAGAAGTATAGCATGGCATACTTATCATAAAAGCAGATTTTTAAAAGAGAGATGCTCTTGAGCAGTAAAACAAATGGGTTATTAACTAATCTAGTTGGTTTGTTGTCATGCAGCCATTACCTGCCTATCAGGTAGCTAAAAGCCTATCCGATGTGACACTGTGTCTGTCTTTTGCTTCTCTATCTGTAACACTGTCAGATGTCCACCAATCTAAGTTTTCTCTGTTAAGAAGCATAATGCTGAAATACCAAAATATGCACCATGTAGGCAGTAGGATGAGCTATGGTGAGTACAGTAGCAGTGTAGCAACATACCCAGAATATTGTAAAAACTCATGCCTTACAAGCCCAGGTGTGCAGTAATATCTGTACTACACACACTAGTTTGTCTTACTGTATTTATGAAATAGGCACAATTGCGTATTTTTATAATACAAAACAGAAACATAGCAACTGTTGCTTTTTACTGTGTTTTACTTTTGTGCATTATTTTTCTTCATAAAGCACTTTTGATTTTACCCCAGTTCTCTGATGTAGAGGAGATGTGGCAAGAGGAAGCATACTAGCAAGTCATGAATTGTCATAAGACTCAGTGGCCTTTGAGCATTAGTGAATGTATGAATCTATGATAAAGCCAAACTACAAAACAGATTATCCAAATTCAAATACAGGCTTGGGTGAGAGGGTGGGAGGTAACAGATGACACTAGCAAGCTCATCTGGCATGGAAGAAGTTGAGGTTTCAGTATGCCAACTGCCAACATGCAAGCAGTTGCTTGCGCAGCACCAGAAAGGGCAAGACCACAAATACTTGCTTGGCAATTCCAAGCAAGTGATGGTAGCCTATATTAGCATGTGGAAGTGAGTGTGCACCCATGCAGGATGAGTGTGGGATGTCATCCATTAAAATTATTCATATCGGCTACGAGAGGCAGAATTAAGGTCTTAACAAAAATGCCCTCATTGGCAGAATACCAGACAGGGTACAATCTACCTCCATGACCGCATAGATAATGATCCATCTAGTTTGCTCTTGTTTTTATGCTGAATATACCTAATATGGGGAAATGAAATGACTCAAGACTTTTGAGTCATTGACAGGCATGGAGGCAAGAAACATATACAAAAAGAAAAAGAAAAAACACTTCTGATTTGTATAACACATCAAACATTTCTTCTTTTGAATGTAGGTAATAATAAAAATACTCCAAGGAAAAATATCAGTTAAAGTAAGCAATATTTAGTAAATTATTCAATAAAAGTGTATTATTTGTGGAAAATAGACTTGCAATATTCTATAAAGCAATTGTATATACATCGCTAGGCCTTTTGGCATTAGGAAAAAAGTAAAATCAGGAGTTTTACTTTTTCTGATATATTAACAAGATACACGTCTACAATAATAAGATTTACAACACGACTTTTAACTATTAGCAGTTTACGTTAAATAACTTAATAGTGCATGATGGGCAAGCTGATTATTACAATATTTGAATAAATAAACTTTCCTGTTTGTCACAGCTCATGTCAAAAAAAGGGAACAGAGAAAAATGTCTTATGTCCAGATTACTGTGAGAAGTTTAAAGGCCATTAGGCATACAAGTGACTATAAATATCAAAGGCAGGACAGAAGCCTGAGGGACAGACACATGTCCATCCCAATGCAAATGCTATTAGTGTCTGGTAAGCCAATGCCAGCAACTCTGATGCCAGTGGCTCTAACACCACAGGGCATAGTACCAATGGTATCAAATAGGTGATGGATGCATCCTCGCCTAATATTAAATGTTAGGGATACTCCTGTGTTAAAAAGTGGGACAAATGCATCACTGGCATCCACTGGGGTATGACACCTAGGTGCCAGTGGGAAAGCTAATACCTTAATGGATGTTACCAAGCACAAAAAAATCCATCTTTAGCAACACAGCGATGGGTATGCATAAAATGACATGTAAAGAATGTAAGGAGGGGCTTTTGTTTGTGGTACCCTCAATGAAGGAGAGGTGGGAAAGGGCAAGAAAACAGGTTCAGTCCTACTAGCAGCAGACCTCAATATAAATTCTTTGGCCTGAGGTTAAACCTGGGATTCCACTATGATCAAAATGGGATGAAATGGTGAGAATATCCCATGCAAAGCCAATTTTTAACATAGGTTTTAAAAATGCAAGTGATGTATTCTTTCAGTACTGGGACTCTTTGAGCCTCTCCTCTGACGTCTGGGCAGTGTTGATAGCGTTTAAATGCCATATCTGAACATAAATATGATAAATACTCCATTTACTGGAGCTCTCCACCATAAAATAATTCTTTAATGTTTTGCAGTGGTGTCAGGGTATGGTCATTCGTCCCACAGAGAAATTAATAATCTCTTGATAGGAAAGGCTAAAGCATAATAAGCATGAAGCGTGTATCTTCAGAAAGTTTTTGCTTGGCATAACATAATTTATTTAATGATACTGAATCTAAAGTTAAAGCACACATCCTGAATGAGAAATAGGAAAAAAAAAACAACTAAAGTGTCAAGAAAATTGTGCTTTTTGATTGTCAGAAACAGGATGAGAAAGATTTCTGGCGAAATGTACCAAAAGTGATGGACAACTTGTAACTTATTCCTGTGAATCTGCAAATCATCCTCTTTTGAGACATGTTAAGCTGTTTCACACTAGGAAAGAATGAGCAGTATCTAAAGTATTTCTACATTGTAAGGACTGGAGTGGGGGCTATAACTCTATACACAGAACCTTCCCCTTTTTTGGTTTATTTTCTCCCAAGTATTTGGGGTTTCTAATACCATGATGAGAATGAACTGCATTCCTAAGTCACAGTATGGTTAGAGATCATGAAATTAGGATTGTTTCAATCTTTGATGTTAGGCAAGAGTACTCTTCTCAGCCCCTACAATGTGTCCACAAATGACTCCTATAATTCATATGGAGTTACATGTACTGGTTGCATATTTAAGAATGGTTGTAAATTATTTTTTTATTAGACCTGTTGGTCCTCTTACTACTACTGGAATTGTCTGGTTAACTATCTTCCATATCGCTCACATTTCTGCCAGCAAATATTTTTTTATGACTTTGTGTCTCTCCGTATTTAAGACTCTGTAATCACTTTGTGTAGTAATTCCAATGATCAATGCCACTTTTGTCTTTTCTTCATACACTACTGTATTTGGCTTTCTTGCATCTAATATTTGAACTGTTGGTAATGGGTGATCCCATGTGACATACACTATATCATTCTTTGTAATGCTTTGTGGATCATATTTCCAATGCTTCTCAGCTTCTTTTATATTGTACTGTTTATACAATTCCTGAAGCAACAGTCTTGACTCATTATTATGCTTTTTCATTACATATGCCTTCTGCCATGAGTGTATCACACCCAACAATAAAATGTGCGGCTGTTTCCAGTTCTTTTATAAAGAACCTGCATTTGTCTTTCTCCCACCTTTTCAATGGATTTGATAAATATATATATATATATATATATATATATATATATATATATATATATATATATATATATATGTGTGTGTGTGTGTGTGTGGTCTATATCCTGGACCACCATTATCAATCTTTCATCTTCTGGTTTCAATTCACCTCTCCCTAACTATTCCTGCATTAAAGTTTGGTCAACATGAGGTTGCACCAGGAGATCTCTGTACTTTCCACTATATTTATGATTTTCCACATTTCTTTCTTTCTCATCTGATCTTTCTGTTTATATTCTTTTGTTAGTTTTTTTTGGCACATTCAGTTGCTGTCTGATTTTAGTCTGCTTATGGTTTAATGGTTTTATTTCCATTCTCGCTTGACAATGAAATGCATATGTTAAACTAAGCAAATATGCCATCTTAGACTTCTTCTCCTCATGTTTTAAAACTTTCACTGTTTGGATCTGATGAGATCAGCAAATATGTATGCAGTCCCCCGACTGCAGATCTTTGATGTCAGATAAGTTGGTTTCTTGATGATTTTAAAATAAAACAAACATCAAATTTAGGAACCAAAGTTTTTTCGTGCAGAACTCATTAAAGAAATAAATTGACAACAGCAAGAAAACCAGATGAGTTTCCAAAAAAGACTACAAGCACTGGCATCAGTCTAATTAGCTTGTGAAGGGACAGACATCAACACATTGTAGCCAATGCAAAGGTTGATGCTGGGTAATGTAGATGGGACAAATGCAGTCCTACATCCAATGGGGTCTGACATCCAGGTGCCAAAAGGAAATAAAAAATGTTAATGGCTATTATCAGGCAGACAAAAGGTATTCTTAGCTGAAAAAGCAGCGAACATAAATTAAAAGATACTCAAACCAGACCTTCAAAAGGGGTATGGGACAGGGGTATAACACCTGGGAAAGCTACAGTTGAAAATGAAAGGTATAAAATCAATCCCACCATGAGGTATAATTTCCTAGTAGAGATTTTCATGGCATCCTGTAGCCCTTGAGCAACTTAAGAGCAAAATAAACCTTTATCATAGATTAACATCTCAATTCATAAACTGGGAGGTGTAGTGACTTGTGAACCAATCAAATGTCCTTGTTTTGTTGCTGAATTAACAGGTCTGGCTGCACACTGATCAACAGCTTAATTTCAGCTCTCTCAGTGTGAAAACAGAAACTAAAAAATGGGATCCTGTGAAACTGTTTTTCTGAGAAAGAATCAGTTACTGGCTAGTAAGTACATTGCATGAATCCCAGAAAAAAAGAAATTTAGAGAACCTGAAAGAAAATCAACCAGAAAAGGTGAAGAGAAAACACTGGCTGGGAAGAGTCCTGTAGATGTTCAGCGAAAAGCAGTTCAAACTTCAGCTTTGGTACAAGAGATGGCTTCCAGTGGTTTAGAGGAAAAATAAATCAAATGTATTCACAGGTGATTAAAATAAATGAAACATTAAAGGAGTATATCAATTCAAATAAGAAAAGGCTGGAAAAATAAAAAAGCTTTAACTAATTATTCAGATGAACTGATAAAACTACAAAAATCAGAGTCTGAAATGAAGAAAAAGCTGGCTAAGTATGAAACTTCTCAGGAGGAGATGTTTCAAATAACCACTGGAGTTGTAGATCAGCAGATCCTGTTTGGGAGTCCTGCAGACTAATGCAGCACCAGAAAAGAGAAAGAGAGACTTTTGGTTGACTGCAAGTACTTTCTAGCTTAAACTGTTTGTTTTTGCTGTCTAACGATCATTTTTTGCTGTTTCTGCACTTCTCTAAAGCATCTAAAGCTAATAGCTACTTTATTTTGTTTCATCTCTGCCATTTAAATCGTTTTTATTACTGTTCACTTCCGCTTGTTAATTTAAATGTTTTTAACTGCATTTGCTGTTTTTCTATTGCATTTAGTGTTTTAGGCAACACACTCAAGTGTGCTTGCCTTTTCTGAATATATTCACTATTTAATTGCATTTTTCTGCCTGTTTTATCAAAAAAAAAAAAAAACTTGTTTGCTTGTTTCCCTGCTTTTCTAAGCTAGTATAGTCCAGATCCCAGGCATTGCTGGTTTCAGGACTTTATTTCTTGTGATCAGAGCTATTCCAAACCTTGCTGTGTTACAGGGACGTCCTTCTGCTTGCCAGTGAGAGTGGTGAGCATTGTACTGCCAATCTAGCGCTAGAGTGGTTTCAGCACTAAAATTGCAGCTTATTGGCCATTTTGGGCTGATTTCTATCCCCTTTAACTTTCTGGCATAAAAATGTGTGTTTCTGTGATTTTGCACATCGACGCGGGGCTACGGTTAAACAGTTCCCGGTGCTGGAAAGTCTGCTGTTCAAAATGTTCCCTTAGAACTAGCAGAACTCTTAGGAGAGCACTAAAATCTGATTTCCTGTGGCTAGCACTTGCTCTAAAACCTGCTGGAAAGCACTAGGAAGCCTTAAACGAATCCAAGCACTCAACTCTCCTTGCTAATAAGGTGTAATTAATCACAAGCAGTAAACAGCCTATAATTGTAAAGTACCTTGCCAAGGGAAGGGAAAACAGCTCTTGTACTTTACAAAAAGCACCAAACCAGGCATGTCCAAGGGTCAGCTTCTGGTGATTTCTCCTGTCCACCTGGTGAATCTGGGCATACTGGGCAATGCAGCAATTGCCTCATGTACACAGACAACCCTCTCCTTCTATCACCCAGCACCACAAACTGTGAGAAAAGCACTTACATAGCCAAACTGGAAGCAAAGCTCTTTCCAACCAAGATTGTGCTAGACAACCAAGAGGAGAAGGTTAGCACCTGCACTACACCTCAAGCAACACATAGCCTCTGAAAACCCTCGCCACCAACACCCACACATAGAAACAGTAAACCCACATATGTGGAGGCCCTTAATATTAACCTTCCCAGGAAACAAGGACATCCAAAGCAGAAACTCAAACAAACACCAATCACAACCAAAGTTTCACATAGCTCACAACACCAGTGTGCCACCCAACAACAGCCCCTAAGGCAAGACAACGTTCCCAACACTTTAGTCATAGGTGACTCCATAGTCAGGCACACTGACATCCCACTCACCAGGCTGAGCAAAGAGAGAATTATGGTCAGCTGCCTGTCGGTTGCCAGGATCCACCACATAACGCATGCAGTCAAGTCACTCCACAACAAGTACAAATACGAGTCTGTCATTGTCCATGTTGGAGTGAATAACTTGAGACATACCTCCCTGGACTACATGAAAAGAGATATAGAGGAGCTCTCAGATCATGCAGCCCAGGCAGGTATGACCCTAGCCCTGAGCAGCATCCTGCCTTCACCCAGAATGATACCACAATATAAAGACAAAATGATTGACTTCAACAATTGGCTAAGCTTCTGGTGTCATTCAAAGGGGATCCAGTACCTGTCTGCCTGGGACGACATGATCAACAGACCATGATGATTTGCCAGAGATGGTCTGCACCTGTCACCCCTGGGATTCAGGTTACTGGCTAGGGCTCTTGCCACCCCTATAGTACCTTTTTTTAGGCAAGGCTCAAAGGACAAAACCACCACTGTAACTGATACAAGCTTGCAAAAACTGAAGGTTATGCTACTATATGCTTGAAGTCTTGACCTCAAAATGCACTCTCTTGAGGCACTTCTGAAAATGGAGAACATTGATATCTGTGCAGTAACTGAGACCTGGTTCAAGGCTCCAGAGAGCACCCCTGCAATACCAGACTACAACTCTTACCACACGTTTCGGCTACTAAACCAGGACCGAAACACTAAAGGTGGAGGAGTGTCCATATTCACCAAGGATATCCACACCTCCAGGCTAGTTGCCCAACACAATGCATCTGAAATTCTCCAGGTGTAACTAACACTAGGCAAGACTGCAATTTGAATTGTACCTTGATACAGATCCCCCACCATGCCCCAAGATTCTCAAAACACCTTTCTAAACATAATGGAAAGTATTAAGATTCAACCAAACACCCTAATACTGGATGATTTCAACTACCCTGCCATTAACTGGGAAAACTACTCGTGTACCAATATCTTTGCCCAATGTTTCGTGGAATTCATAAACTCCAACACCCTGGATCAACTCATCCATTGTCCCAGCAGGGACACAAATATCCTAGACATGGTCATTACCAACATGGGAAATTGTTCCTCCACACCAGTGGTCACCTCCTCGTTGGTTAGGTCTGACCATAAGCTAATCACCTTCGACATCCATATCCCACCCCCACCCTCTAGTAAGGAAACCTCCGTAAAAAACTTCTCCAAAGCCAACTTCATGCTACTCAAGTCAGAAGTGACAAACTTCAGGGAACCCATGCAGCTGGGAACTGAAAGTTCGACTGCTGAATCCTACACTAAAGCACTGTATGAGCACATACACTCGTGCATGAATCATGCCATCCTAAATAGAACCAAGATGCTTGTCTCCAAAAAAAAAAGGAAGCCAATCTGGTGGTCCCCTGCCATAAACAAACTATATAACAGAAGGAAGAAACTCTTGCAGAAAAAAGGAAAATCCCAGGCTACGAAAAACTTCCTTACTAGCCTCAGTAAGAAGCTGAGATCCCTCATGAAATCCTCCAAAGCTAGTTACAACAATAAAATCTCCAAAGATTCCAAAGACAACCACAAGGCATTCTATAGTTATGTCAGGAATCTAAATGGCAATACTCAAATCTGCTCTGAGCTACAATAGAATGGCATTAAATATACTCATCCCAAGGACATTGCCAATATCCTTGCAGATCAATTCAATGCCAACTTCACCCCCCTCTCACCCCATAAAGGGCCCATCTCAATACTGAAAGACTGCCAAATTCTGGTAATCACAGCCAAACAGGTAAAATCCACACTTTCCAAAGCTAAGAATACAGCTTCCATGGGACCAGATGACATCCCGGGCTGTGTATTACATAAACTACAGGATGAGCTGGCACCTCACCTAAGTGTCATGTTTAACCACAGCCTCACCTCAGGCATCATACCCACTGAGTGGCGCACAGCTACAGTCATCCCACTCCACAAGGGGGGATCCACCTTGGATCCTGGCAATAACCACCCCATCAGTCTGACGAGCTTGATCTGCAAGGCTATGTAACATATTATCATGGAACTTATAAACAAAGACATTGGCTACCTTCAAACACTGGACCCCACCCACTTTGGGTTCGTGAAGGGCCAATCGTGTCTCCTAAAACTGACTTCTTTGAATCAGTCTTGAGTCATGGACGAGGGTAAGGCGGTCCATACAGCCTATCTGGATCTGGCAAAGGCGTTCAACACCACCCACCACTCTGGAATCATAGATAAACTTACTAAGCTGGGCATTAATCCCTATGTCACTTGATGGGTCGCAAACTGGCTTACTGACAGAGTCCGCACTGTAAAAGTAGCAGACTTCAAATCCAGCTCCAGACAAGTGACAAGCGGAGTGCCTCAGGGTTCAGTTCTGGGACCTCTCTTGTTTGGTATCTACTTCTCAGAGGTACAAGCCAACACTAAGGGTCTGTGGCTAACAAAGTTCGCAGATAACTGCAAACTGGGAGCCATTATTAAATCACCAAAATATGTGGATATCCTACAAAAGGGCCTTACAGAAACAGATGCTTGGTGCCAGAGCCATGGGCTCAAGCTCAATGCCAAGAAGTGTATAGTTATCCCCTTTGGGGAAAAAGCATGTACCTGTGAATTACCACATAGGTGGCAGCACACTAAACACCAAAAGTTTGATAAGAGACCTGGGAATACAGGTGGACAATGGTCTCACCTTTGATAACCATGTTGCCACAGCAATTAGGAAATCCTTCTATGTGGCACACCTCATCACCAAGGGCTTTTCATCCGGAAAAAAAAGAGGACATTGTCCCACTGTATTCATCCCTCATTAGACACATAACTGAGTACAACACCCTGTTTGGTATGTACCTCACTAGACATCTGCAGCAACTGGAAAGGCAGCAGAAGTACCTCACTAAAAGAATCACAGGTCTAAAGTAGATGCCCTATCCTGACCGACTAAAAAAACTCCAGCTATACTCTGTTGCATATTGTCTACTCAAAGGTGATCTCTGCTTAACATACAAGGCCATGTCAAACCCAGAGATGTTGGACATGCTACACTTAAAGAAATCCCAATCCCTCAGAGCCAGATGCTCCAGGGACCTAAACCTTGTCATTACAATGAACAAGACATGCTGGAGAGAGAGGTTCCTGTACCAGAGACTGCCCATACTCTGGAATAGACTGCCCATACATGTCAAGCAGAGCGCCTTCTTGGCCCTCTTCAAAAGGAACCTTGATGATTGGATGAGTGATATGAAATTTACCCCGGGGATCACATCAATAGCTTTGCTAGACAGGGGTCCAGGGAAGTAATATTCTGATAAAAAAAAACAAGGAACTATTATGGCTAGGCTTGTATAGGCCCTAGGGCCAATAGCCTAGTACCAACCTATGAACCTATAATGGCAGAGTTAGAATACAGAGCATTCAGGGTAAACCTGAGATCTTGTACTCTACCACAGAAACTGGAAGTAATACACCGTATTATTTATGAAAGCATAAATAAGCAACTGGACTGGTATTCCACAGCAAAAGTTGTTAACTGAAAGGGCACATTGAGTGTATACTCCAAACCTGGCAACGAGAAAGCAGCCAAGACCTGTATTAGTAAAGATGTAATCATACTAGCAGAAAGAGTTGATCCATACAAAACTGTGGAAGAAGGTAAAAGTATTAAAAATTGGAGACAGCAGAGTATTTGTGGGAACTGACTATTCATTGTTCACCAGGCAGAAGAGAAGAACATTTTATTGCAATAATCAAGGAATGTTGAGAGGAAGGTGTAAGATTCAAGCTGATTTATCCAGCTGTCTTCAGAATACTTTTTCCTAGATGATCAAATACATTTTTTGGAAGCAGCAAGAGAGACGTTGCCAGTGAAACCTTTTCCATTGTTCCAAATGAATATGTTTGAGAGACAGAAAAAGCACAGGAGTTGACTAGAAGAATTAGGATTTCCTTAGACTTGGACCAGAGTGTGGTGTTGGGAGATGTAAATGAATAGGAAAAAGACAAGTAACACTTAAATTAGTGAATAACTCAGAGACTATAAAGCAGTAATCATATTTGTCAAATATGGCTTTACAAGAAAAAGTGATTGAGAGTGACAGGACTTTCATTGACTTTGTTAAACTTGTCAGTAGACTGCAAAGTATACACCCACTTTAAAGAACACCAAAAAGGAAAAAGTAACTTTAAGCAAAATAATTTTTGTTCTTATATAGGTCCATAGTGCTACACTTGCTGCTTTTGTGGGCAATTTTAAGCCTAACCAATTTCCTCTTTTGTGCTCAAATTAACTTACCCATTTGGTTAGCAACTGGCTATATACAACCCATGGTCAATAATTATATATTATCTCTAATGGGAATAACTAGGATCATACCATAGACCTATGCATGGGATAAAGCATTAAGGAGCTACCTCTGTCCATTAATAGTACATGGGTCAGTCCTGGGATAAATGTTCTATTTCCCATCCATAGATCCAAGTTATGCTTGAATATTGACAGATATGAACTTTGTTTTAAGTGGATTAGGTGTCTGTTCCAGAGATGTGGTATCCTCTGTCAGATGTACCTGTTCCTCTACACCATTCTATTAATGTTGCAGAAGAGGTTTAGATCCATAGACTATTTCTGATGCCATCTGATGTGCTGATGTGTAGTAAATCCATCAGTATTAGGTCAGAGGATACCTTTTATGCCAGACACAGGTCACCTCTGAGCAGTCTACAGGATACCACGTATAGTGACAGGGCTTTGAGCCAATCCACATAGGACATGTTATCTAGGCCTTGTATCCTTTTAATAAGATTTCTCTGTGGTGTTCCAGTTGTTGCATGTGTCTGGGCAGATACATGGAAAAGGGGGATATTAGATGATTGGCCTAATGAGGGCTGAGTAAAGGGGGCCAATAACATCCTTAGATCTAGACACAATCTCTTGGTTTATAAGCTGTGCAATATAGAAGAACTTTCTTACAACAATGGACACATGTTGGTCAAATGTTAGGCCACTGTCCACATACGTTCCCAAATCCCATATAACTGGGTAAACTCTTAGGGGGGTACTGTTAATGTGATAGTTTCCCAGTTCAGATTACTCCTCAAAAGATACAGTAATGCATTTATATAATTTAGTTTCAGTCCATGATTTTGGCACCAGTTATTTATTTGGGACAGACCTTCCTGTAGAATGGCTAAGACATTTGGGAATTTGATTACTACTCCTAGCTTGCAGTCATCTGTAAAAGTAGTCAGACAAAGCCCTTTGTTAATGGCTTTTACTTCAGAAAAGTAGATGACAAACAGGAGAGTTCCCAGAAACCAATGATGACTGGTCTCTTTGTGGAGGTAACCTCCCATATATTGATTTCTTGTGTCCTATCTGTGAGCCAGTTGGCAATCTAGTGGGTGACATAGAAGTCTATTCCCAGTTTATTTAGCTTTTCTACTATGCCCTAGTAGGAAATTATGTCAAAAACTTTGGCCAGGTTAAAGGTATGTGGTGTGTACAATTTTGCCTTCATCCATTGCTTTGGTGACCTTTTCAAAAAAATCTACCATGATAAATAAGCATGACCTGCCCTTGATGAATCCAAACTGAGACAGGTTATTCCTATTTGTATAAAACATTTCATGATATAAAGTGCATATTATATATAATAAAGCAATTTTGTGTAGTCAAGAGTATTTAAAGATGTGTGTGGGAGAAGTCTCTTTTCAGTGACTGTTGTATGTGTTAAAGATAATAATTTTTTTAGTCATAAGAAATATAGGCTTTATAGTATACCAAGAGTGGAAAGACTTGACAAAAGCAAGTTTATTGTGAATATGCTGTAATCTTGAGTTAACCAAAGAAAGAAAGAAATAAGCACAAAACACCCACAAAACGCGCAGCTCCGGAACAATAAAGGCTGTCTCAGTGTTCAAGGACCAAGCTGGCCCTAAAATAATCCAAAAATCCGATCAAAAATGAAATTAAGAAGTATTTTATTACACTGGTGAACGCACACAAAATAAAATAAAATGTATGAATACAGAACATAGATTAAGCGCTTTCGTCTCCCTCCGGAGACTTCTTCAGAATCTAACATCATTTTCCAATGGTCCTTGTTTTATACATAATGTTCCAAGATCATTGGCTAGCAGTAACATCTTTAATTACCTAATTAATCTTTAAAGGGCTAACATGAGGAGAGGGCTAGCATATACTAAAAAACAAAAAAGAAAAAACAAAACTCCAAAAGCAGAACAGTAGAATAAAGGCAAATTTGGGAAAATCAAAATACTACAATAAGTCAAAATTCAGTATAATTCAGTATGATTGAAGAGAAATTTGTTTCTGTACTGCACAATGTAGATATATTTACCCATCAATATAAATATATAAATAATTAAATATATGAATATATATGTAAATAAATAAATATATATAAAAAAATGTTTTATATAAAATTCTAAAAATTCCTTAAAAAAATTAAATATGATGACTATCATCTTGTTTTAACTTTATTCTTTATCTTAGGGTCTGCTGCTAACAATTTCAATGCTGGAGTAATATAAATGTGGTCATTGAGACCCTTGCCCCAACATGCATCAAGTCTCAGTTGCCAAATCATTTCCCTATACTCCAAAAGTGTCTCCCAATCACCACCCCTTTCTGGGTAAGCGACCTCCTCTATTACCCAGTTCTTAAAATCAGTCACATTACAAGTCAAGGCGTACCTATACAGGGCATTATTTTCATTTTGCTTGTTGATGTCCCTGATATGTTCATAAATTCTAGATCTGAGATGGCGCTCGGTTTTCCCTATATAGTGACTCCAGCATGCCTGACAGAATGCTAAGTAAACTACCCCTTTTGAATAGTAACTATTATACCTCCTAGCCCTAAGTGTCATGTCCAGGCTAGGTATTCTCACTTCCTTTAATCCAGCAATATAAGAGCACTGTGCACATCTACCACATCTAAAAGTGCCATATTTCCTACTGGTCCCTCCTGTATTTATTTTTTCTCTTTCAATTATGTTCTTAATATTTTTATTTCTCCTAAAACTATATTTTATATTGCACTGAAACACATTAGTTTTTGTAGATATATTTCTAAACAAATCCCAAGTTTCATTAATACATTTTTTTAACCATCTCATACCTCCGTAGTATGTTAGTGTCAAGTATGGTATTGTATCTAAATTATCAGTATTATCACCTCTCTGCCCATTGTGGGTGTTCGTTATGATATTTGACTCAAAACCTGAATCTAAAGTGCCCCCACTAGTCAAAAGGGGAATAAATTTGTTACTCCTGCCTATAAGGACATATTCCTTGATGGAATTTGTAAGTTCCATCGGATATCCTCTCTCAAGGAACATTCTCTCCACATTGTTGATTTCATTCACAAAATCACCCTCATCAGAAATCATTCTAGCCATCCTAATAATTTGTCCTTTAACAATATTTTTCTTTAATTGATAAGGATGGTCACTTTCAAAATGTAAGTAAGCATTTGAAAAATGTTCCTTCCTATAGATGTGTGACCTATAACATTTATTTTTGGTGGTCTTTATTTAATTTTACATCCAAGAAGTGAATTTCATCTCTTCCCACTTGATAAGTGAATTGTAAAAATGTAGTTGTATGATTGATATAGTAGATAAACTCCTTTATATAATCGTAAGGTCCTAGCCATAAAACAAAAATGTCGTCCAGAAAACAAAAGTATTTTGCTATATGCTGACTATATTCTGACCTAAAAACATATTTACACTCCCAAAATAACATAATAATATTTGTGTATATGGGGGCACATGCTGATCCCATAGCAACTCCCTTTTTTTGGTGATAATAGTCACCCTGAAAATAAACATAATTACATTTTAAAACCAATTCCATGCACTCTAAAACCACTTTAAATTCATCTCCTGTTAAAAAATTCATTTTGGTCAACATTTCTTCAAACCATCCCAAACCTTCAGTCTGTGGCATCACTGAAAACAAGTCCCTTACATCGATCGTAATAAATATTATATGATATGTATATATACTCTTACCAATTTTGTTTAAAAAATCCCACGAATCAACTAAAATATGATCGTATTTATTGTAAAACTTTTTTAACTTAGTATCGACATAAAGAGCTAAAGGTTGTGTCTTAGACCCTTGTGATGAAACTATGGGCCTCATGGGTGTGTTATAAAGTGACTTGTGTACTTTCGGTATACCAAAAGTAACAGTTATAACAGGCTTAGGGACTTTTAGAAATTTATACAAATCAATATCAATCAACCCTTGTAACACATAATCTTCCAATATTAAATCTATCTTCTTGTATGAGATATAGATCTCGTTCCTAGTCACTAACCCATAATGATTTTCCTTGTCCAAAATGTCCTTCATTCTCTTAATGTAGTCCCATCTATCCATTAATACCACTCCCCCCTTATCTGGTTTCATCACACAAATTCTTTTGTTACTGCTTAATTCATTAAGCAGATGCATTTCAGCCTTAGTCAAATTTTTGATTCTGAAGAAGTATCCGGAGGAAGACAAAAGTGCTTAATCTATGTTCTGTATTCATACATTTTATTTTATTTTGTGTGCGTTCACCAGCGTAATAAAATACTTCTTAATTTCATTTTTGATTGGACTTTTTGGATTATTTTAGGGCCAGCTCGGTCCTTGAACACTGAAACAGCCTTTATTGTTCCGGAGCTGCGCATTTTGTGGGTATAATCTTGAGTTGCTAGGGTGAGATGCAAAAGTGCACTGATTATATTATACGTAGAATTAAGATATTTTCTCTTATTTTTACAAATGTGAATATGTAGACTAATGCACTTGGCTTAAGCTATAAACAAGTGTTTTCTGTAATCAAGTAGGCTTGAAAAATATGACAAAATGAAAGTCATGAAAAATGCTAAGTATCCTACATATGTAAAGATATTAGCTTTTTCACTGGCAAATATTCAGTGGGAGTCAAGAATCTGCCACTGAACGCATCTGTACGTTCTGCTCTGAGTGAAATTGACAAATATCCATTGCTGACTGTTTTTCCAAGGAGACAAGCTGATTGTCAGTGCAAGCAATTGAGTGTTCTGAGTACATTTTGCTGAGAGGAAATACAAAATTTAAAGATACAATGGCAAGCAATTCAATGCCTTCCTAGCAGCCTTAATACTTTAATGCATTAAATACAACAGTGTTTAATTTAGTTTTATTTAAAGATAGTCAGTACATTTTTTCTAAAGGCTAAAAGTTAATGCTTTCTGAAAACATGTAAGTTGCCTTTCACATCTGTAAAGTGAATAAAGATAAGAAAAAGCAACATAGAGCAATCAGTGTAAATGGAAACACAGGTTCTAGCATGAAGTTTAGCATGGTTACCAAAATTTTAGTTTTGATAATGGTCATGGGTGCAGCTCTCAATTACTCATGGGTGCAGCTCTCAATTTGTGGCAATTCAATTGCTCCCATCTGGAGGTTTAATTATCATTTTTTGAAGATGTACATAGCTTTGTGTGTTTTTTCTAAGCTAATATGAAATGGGGGTATTGTGCAAATATATTTAGTTTCTGTTTGAGGGTTGTCATGAAAATGAAAAGTCTTGAAGGATGTGACATAGGTTCAAATGGAGATAAGAAGAAACAACCATATAAAACACCAGCCTGCCAAACATTAGCATGTGAATGTAAGAAAATAGGAACCCAAAATATTGAAAGAAATAATCCACAGCCTAAACTACAATGGAGAAAAAATGCCACTGAATGTGGGGTTGCTGCTTCTAGCCACTCTGCATGAACTTAAACAGGACCACTACTATGAGTTAAAAGTAAGCATGGCTTAGCTGCATGACATAAAGGGACATCCAGGAAACTACTATTGCTAACAATGTAGTATTACACTAAATGTTGAGAAGTAATTATAAATAACTCAACTGGCTAACAATAAAAAAATAATGTTTTTATTCAAATCTAAGCGCTTTTGTCTCTCTACATAAAAGAAGATTTCATCGGAGATAAAAAAGGAAGCAAAATGACATAACTTCCTATAAAGCTTCCACATAATGTAACATTCCACTTCTTAAAGTTATACTCACAGATAAATGATTTCAAACATACAATAATATAATACAAGCAAGGTATGCCTGTTGAGATTGGGCATAAATAGACCAAAATAAACAAAAACTTAAAAAAATACAATATACCAAAAATATACATTTGTATGTGTAAAACAGAAGCATAAAAACAAGAATATTCTCAAATAACTAAAGATTTCAGCTTTAAAATAAGCACAATTGAAATAATCATATAATTTAATCCAAAGGGGCCAGTTGCATTTAAATTCATCTGCCAAGAAAGTTCCCTGATTTCCAGATTTTCTATGGTCCTTGATGATAGGAGGTACTGCCAGCTATGCCAGGAGAAGTAGGGCAGTGGATGTGTTACATATGCCAGCACAGCTAGCTGAAGTTTTATAAATAATTATATGTCATTTGTATATCAAACTGATTTGTACAGATGCTTGTGCTTAAAATGTATTTGTGAGTTTGCTTGTGTTGAAAATGTATTAACAGTGTGCCTGCTGGAAAGAAAAGAAATGTACATGTATTACTGTAACTGAATTAAATGTATAGCATACATTGTATAGCATGTATAGCATTATATATATAGCTTGGGCTGCCTACCAGATTCTCTCAGTGGCCATACACCAACTTTCCTATACAGAAAATATGTCCAGTCTCAGAGCAACATTATCTATAAATACATCCGTAGTAAGAAAGACTTCTCACCTTCCACATTTAATCAGTTACTCCAACAATGTAACTGGGCACCACCTAAAGTCCTTCAACTAGACCTAGCTGTGCAGTACTTTAATAGTACCTTCCTTAGTATTCTTAATCTACTCGCTCCCACCAGCAAAATTTGCCTAAAAGCCAAACACCTTCCTTGGCTTACCACAGACACTAAAATACTGCTAAAGCATAGAGACAAAGCCTGGGCAGCTTACCACATTACCAGAAACAATACAAACCTGTCTGCATTTCAACAGCTAAGAAACCAAGTTGAAAAACAAATCAAGAAAGATAAACAAACTTACTTCCTAACCTGTCAACAAACACTCTTAAACTACAAAAGTTCTGACAAAGCATTAATTATCTCCTTAGCCCAGGTCACTCCTTAACCCCTCTTACCTCTCATAATTCTGACCCTATTGCTACTCAATTCAACACTCATTTTGTACATACCATAACCACTCTGCTAAATGACTAACCTAACAAACCTCTTACATTTCCCACTCCTTCTCCTGACAAACACTACCCCTTCACTTTCTCTTCCATCTATACCAGTTACATAAAAACTCCTCTATCCAAGCTAAAACCCTACTGCCTCGCTGCTGACCTACTTCCAAATGAATTTCTAAAAATCGCCACTCCCTCCATTGCCTACCCTATATCAAGCCTAATTAATAGATCTATCTCTGAAAATGATGTCCCAGCTCTATGGAAAATTTCCCACATCATTCTCCTTCACATAGGCGGTTCTTCCAGAGAACTCACTAACTACCGTTCCATTGCCATCCTTTCCCCCTTTCAAAAATACTAGAAATGTGCATCCACAATCGACTCCTCAACCATCTCCTTACTCACAACCTATTATCCAGTTCGCAACATGGTTTTAGACCCAAACATAGTACCAACACTGCCCTATTATCATTCACCAACACCATTCATTATCTTTTAAATGAAGGCCAACTTGTCTCCTCTATATTTCTTGATATGTTCAAGGCATTTGACACTGTTTCTCATCAACAGCTACTTAACAAACTCTCTTCATATGGCCTCAATTCTTCATCCCTGTCCGGGTTCTTTAGATATCTGTCCAACTGGCAGCAGGTAACTAAATGGGAAAACAACGTATCCCCCCTGCTCTCTATCTCTGTCGGTGTACCCCAAGGTTCTATATTTGGGCCTCTCCTCTTTAGCATATTTATAAATAACCTCAACTTTGCTACTAAACTGGCCTCCATTGTCCAATATCCAGATAATGTTTCTCTCATCTGTTCAGCCCTTTCACCCCAAGAATTGCAAGAAAAAATGCAATTAACCTTTCAAGACATAGAAAAGTACCTCCCTGAACACCAACTCATTCTAAACCCTAATAAAACTAAGGTAATAGACTTCAATAACAAAAAAATTATATCAAGTCAGTTCTCTCTATCTCTTCTCTCCTCAGATGGTTCCAGGATAGTTCCCACCAACCAAACTAAACTTCAAGGTGTTACAATAGATGAAAACCTAAAATTTGACAAACATACTTCTCTGACAATCAAAAAAGTTCATATCAAACTTAGTACCCTCTATTGGGCTAAACCTTTCCTAACCCACAGTGCTAGATTAGCCACTGCTCAGTCATATCTGCTCTCTCCTCTCCTCTAGGACTCCCTCATTTTCACAAACCTGCGCAAGTCTGACCTCAATAACCTAGAATCCTGTTATAACAAAATTGACAAATTTGCCTCCAATCTCCCATATAGGACTCATCATTGTACTGCTCTCTCTCAACTCAGCTGGCTTGAACTCTCTAACCTGTTATCCCTCAATCAACTCACCATGGCCCACAAAATTATTCACCAACTCAGCAGTGTCCCTGTCCTTGTTAACCTTCTCCAACCTAGTTTCAGTCTTAGGGCCCTCAGAACTTCAGATAAACTGATGCTACAAGTGTGCCACACCCACAACCAACATGGAGACTCCCTCTATTCCTACAAAATTGCCAAACTTTGGAACACATTCCCTCAGCAGATCACACAAAACCCTAATTATCAAGAATTCAAAAAACTCTTAAATCTCCACCTTTCCAATCATTGGCTTTGTTCCTGCTATTCTCCAGGTTAATTTCATCCATGCTCTACTTATTTCTTTCAGTCTTTCTCTCATATGCTGTAATACTTATTCATACATCTCGTTCACTGTTAGCTAACTTTACTGCTGTACAGATTCCCCATAATGCTGTTTGCAAGTTTTTTTTCTATTGTGATTGCAATTAAGTTGTATTGACAATATTGTTTCCTTTCTTTTTCCACACTGCTTTTAGCCTATTTAGTTTCAAGTCATTGTTCAAAGTTCCTAATTCTATTCTGTATTTTCTGTAATGTATCAGTTACATTTTCTGTATGCTTATTTTGTAACTTGTGGAGCTTTTCACCCTGGGTCTCCGCTGAAAACGGGCTCTTAACCCAGTCGGCCATCATACTGTTAACAAATGCAATAAATAAATAAATAAAAATAAATATGTTTTGACAGAGGATACTGGAAGAGAACAGGTCAATCTCAAACTTCAAACTCAGTAAAAAAATTAAACTAATGACCCTAGGTCATAAAAATAAAAAAACAAAAGTAACCACAGTGTAAAATATAACTAAAAAAAGTCTGAAATCATACACTGTGAAGCAGTAGGAAACACTTCCAGTCAAACAAACTCTTCAGTCCAAGCTGTTTTTATTCTTTCAACAAAGACTTGTAAGTTGGAAGAATAAAAACAGCTTGGACTGAAGAGTTTGGCTGACTACTAGATCAGAAAGATGTTATCTTACAGTTTTGAATGAAGTCAAGATGCAATATCTGTAAGAAATATGCCTTAGTAGCTTTGCAGGAGGAGAACTGTTAAAATGGTTTTATGACTTTCAGCAGCTGCAGCAGATCTGAGCAAAGCTATGTGTATATGGTAACACATAGGTGCTAAATCCTGACAGCTTCTAGCAAAAGGGGTGCATGGGAATCAGAAGTCAGATGACCAAATTTATGTGATGTCATTATGTAAAGAAATAATGTTTAATATTAAAGAAGACTGAAGTCTCAGGAGCAGTCTGTTCTTTGAAACTGACAAAGCAGGAAGACAACTCAGCCACATCATCTTGCATTGCTCTATTCAGTATATAGGAACAGTAATTCTTTAGATTAGTCAGGAAAATACGGGGAGAATAGATAATTATTGTTTTTCTGTAACTATGCAACTCTTTCTAGCTATGTTGTTTTAAGTATTTCCTGTGACTAAAACTCTGGTGTTTACTGTAAATAGATATTTAGTATTTTCTTGTTCTTTTAAATCAACTAAAGTGCGTGCAACATCCACTGTAAGTGGCCCTGTGGTCTAGCAGCTTGTTGCGCTTCTTGAATCCTGCCCGGGTGCTCCCTTATTTTTCTTGCATAAGTCAAGTAAACCCAAATCAGGAAACAAAACAAACTCCAGAAACTACCTGTCCTGATAACCTGTGAAGACACTTCTACCAGGCAACGCGCCTTCAGAGGGGTTATATTGCCTTTTCATAAGAAGCCTCAGTGTATGTTAACTACACTACTATATATAACTTTGTAATATATTTGCCTTTAACTTATGAAAGTTATACTTGCACGCCGCGCGAAAGCAGCCGACCACAGCCTGCTTGCACCCCTCACCCCCCTAACTTCTCCCAGTATTCTCTCCCTATGCCCAACTAGACTTCCGTTAGTAAAGTAGGTATCCCTGCTGCAATTTCTCCCGTTGCTTCTAGGTGGCACTATATATCTTCTATAGGGCTTTTCTCTGAATATATTTCTACTACTAGTGAACTATATAGCTAGACCCTCACTGATCCCCTACCCTGATAAAATTCTCCTTTTAACTTGTTTCACATTTGTTCTCCTGCCCCTATACTTTTCTCTTGGTTGTTTTTTAAGCAAGCAAGCTTTACAATACTTAGCTTTCTGCTGTAGCCATTGCTACAGTTTCTGATTGTTCTCCTGGTTGCTCCTCCAACATTTGGCTTTCTTCCCGCCCCCTTCTTCCCCTCTCCAGTTCTGCCTCACTCCCCCCTCCCTTATCCCCTCCCCTACACCATCTCCTTCCGAATATTATATCTTCTCAGAGGTGTATGTGGCGCCATTTTTAAATCAACTAAAGTGCATGCAACATCCACTGTAAGTGGCCCTGTGGTCTAGTTGCTTGTCGCGCTTCTCGGTAAGTGAATAACTCTGCAGAAATACTTGCAATGTGATGGGTTTTTTTTACCCATTTTTTTGCAATTTAGCCATTTATTGTTAGACTGTTTGCCTCTGGTTAACTGATTTTGTTTTACAGTGTGTATGCTAGGAGACAAGCTATATGCTGAGCTGTGATATACTGAGTTAATGTGTATTCGTTCTGTACCTTGCCGCTTGCCTCACAGCTAACTGTATTCATGAATGTGATTAACTTGTGAAATATCTGGATCTCCTGCCTTTAATCTACTTTGAGTTTGCGGATAATATATACTATACTGATTATCCAGCTCCGACTGTTAGCTTTAGTATTTAAAAGTGTGGTAGTACATAGTCGCCAGTAAACTGTTCTTCTGCTGAATACTCGTTTGTATTTTTAAAAGATATAGTCTGCTAATTGTGCCATTAGACACAGAACTAGTATGTAAAGAGTGACAGTACTCAGTCGCTACCACACTGTTATGCCTGCTCAAATCTGATTTTCCCTTTGGTTTGCTAACAATTCGTTACGATACAGAATGAGTAGGAAAAGGGTGGCATTAGACTGTGTTACTATACTGTGATGCTTGAGAAAACGTTTTTTCTTATTTAGACATAGTTTGTTACTGCTTATCTAAGATACAGAAATAGCTCCTATGATGACAGTGTTGATTATGAGTCAGGAAAGACTTCCTTGGCTATTATTGTCTGTTTTACTGATAATGTAATTTTTATTGTCTTACATCCACTTGCATTGAACTGCTGCTGCTTACAAATTACTTGCATGCAATTATTTCTACTCCTGTTGTCACTAACTTTTATTTGTTACACTTGTTACCCCTCTGCCTTTACTGTTACCGAACCTTGTTCTCTCTACTGCATGTGGGCGGTAAAAGTGTTTGCTCTGTCTTATCTCTTAACTGGGTGTATTCTCCCTTGATAGTAGCAGGTGATGGTCCTTCCTTGTCTATGTTTCTGGATTCTACACCTCTTATGCTATCTGTGCTAAGCCTCCTTCCTGACCACTCTATCTTGTTTCTCTCTTACCCTTTCTTTTCTTCTTCTTCTGTACCTTTCCATATTGCAATATCTTTTTTCTGAGGTTTTTGTGCTTTACTTTCTTGTTCTTTTTTTTTTACAGAGTCCTGCCCGGGTGCTCCCTTATTTTTCTTGCATGAGTCAAGTAAACCTAAGTCAGGAAACAAAACAAACTCCAGAAACTACCTGTCCTGATAACCTGTGAAGATACCTCTACGAGGCAACGTGCCTTCAGACTGGTTATCGCCTTTTCATAAGAAGCCTCAGTGTATGTTACCTACACTACTATATATAACTTTGTAATATATTTGCCTTTAACTTATGAGAGTTATACTTGCATGCCGCATGAAAGCAGCCAACCATAGCCTGCTTGCACCCCTCACCCCCTAAGTTCTCCCAATATTCTCTCCCTATGCCCAACTAGACTTCTTTTAGTAAAGTAGGCATCCCTGCTGCAATCTTTCCCATTGCCTCTAGATGGCACTATATATCTTCTGAATATATTTCTATTACTAGTGAACTATATAGCTAGACCTTCACTGATCCCCTACCCTGATAAAATTCTTCTTTTTAGCTTGTTTCACATTTGTTCTCCTGCCCCTATACTTTTCTCTTGGTGGTTTTTTAGGCAAGCAAGCTTTACAATACTTACCTTTCTGCTGTAGGCATTGCTACAGTTTCTGATTGTTCTCTTGGTTGCTCCTCCAACATTTGGATCTATCTGCTCTGTTCGCCCTGTGGGCTCACTCCGCTCCCCTACCCTACCCCCAATTTCCACCCACTTCCAGGGTCTCTACATTTATTCTTGTATAGCCACTCCCATCTCTCATACAGCCCAGTCAAATCTTATTCTAAATCTCCTCTCCTATAGCCACTCTCATCTCTCATACAGCCCAATCAAATCTTATTCTAAATCTCCTCCTCCACTAAAAGTCTTAAATAGGCTATCCTCTCCCACTGAGTCTCTGATACACCCATAAACTTAAATCCAGCAAACTAAACTAAGCTCTCACTAAATTATACTCCACCATCCATATTTAAAAACGACCATGTCTCTCAAAACTCAATCCATCCTTATACAAATATTTATGCTAACAAACCTTTCCTATCTAAACTACCTAACCCAATCCACAAATTTAAAACATAATGCCCAGTTCCATACCACCACAATTATTCTCAACAACAATACACAGGGCTCCATCTATATATCCCATTGTCTCTTTCCCCTCAACACATATATGCTCTTCCCCTATGCAGTCCTAACCAAAAATATAACTATAAACTATATCAGCCCTATATCCGTAAAAATCTCTCACTGCATCAGCCGACGCCACCTTGGACAATATCTCCCTCAAACTTACATCTCTATCCTTCTCTCTGGAGACATCCACCCCACTCCTGGCCCCTCTTCCTGTCCAGATCCAACCGCTCTACCCCACTCCTCTCAGCCAACTGGTAAATCCTTTCACTTTGCTGCCCTAAATGCTCATAGCCTTTGTAATAAAATCCCAAACCTACAAGTCTGGCTACTACATAATCAACCAGACATTCTCTCAATATATCTGAAACCTGGCTTAAGCCCCACATAAAAGATTATGAGCTGCTCCCACACAACTACCGTATACTAAGGAATGACAGAACTCCTAGAAAAGGTGGTGGTGTTGCAATGTTATACTCTGCCTCCCTTCTAGTCACTCCCCACACCAAACCCCTCCCTAGTTTCGGTAAAGCAGAATTGATATCAGCCCTATTACACATAAACAAGCATAAACTTATATTTGTCCTCTCCCTCTATATCCCCCCTGGTGATAACATCTCAACCCTCGAAGACCTTCTATCCTGGGTCTCCTCTAATATCACTCATGAAACCATATTCCTGGGTGATGTTAATATAAACTGGAACACAATCCTAGCTCCCACAAACTCACTTAACATTAACTTATATAATTTCATCCAGTTAATCAATCTCATCACCAGACCCACAAAAAACTGTACTAATGAAAGTATCATAGACTTGATCTTAGTAGCCCATCCTCACAATTTCTCTGACAGTGGCATTCTTCCAGACCCACTAGCTGACCACTTCCCCACATTCGTTCATCATCTCCCCTCTTCTGTCCAACTTACCCATTCCTATATTACCACTTGCTGCCTAAAAAACTTCACCCCAGACACTTTCTCATATATACTAAAAACCACAAACTGGAACCCTCTAAAGACCCTTTCACTCGACAAGGCTCTTACCTACTTTAAAACCACCTTTATAAACCTACTAAACTCATTTGCCCCACTAAAAATTAAGCGTATCAAGATTAATACAGTCCCATGGCTAACTAAAAACACTTTAGCTACCATGCAACTCCGTGACAGAACCTGGGCACGTTATCAAAAAAATAAAACCATCTCCATCCTCACCGAATATAAAAGCCTACGTAATAAAGTCAAAAAACTCATCACTACTGATCGCAGATCATACTTTACCAACCTCCAAACTAACCACAGTACCAATCCCAAACCTTTCTGGAAAGGAATCTCATCTCTCCTCAACCCAGGTAAAACTGAAAACCCATGTCCTAACCTAAATGCATCCGACATGGACTTAGCAAACCAATTTAACTCCTTTTTCATAAATACCATCAATAAACTAATATCGACTTTCACTAATAACTCAGCAACTCATCCCCAGCCCACCTCTCCCTCCCTAAACACCTCAACTCCACAACCCGCACCTTTTACTATCAACCCCATTTCTATTTGTACCATCAAAAAACTTCTCCTTAAAATAAAACCAGGCTCAAATGCCCACAATGAAATCCCCTCCTACTTTTTAAAAGCAGCTTCTGAAGTAATTGCCCTCCCTATTAGCATACTTATTAATCGTTACATCGCAGAGAATCAAGTCCCCCAACTCTGGAAGAAAGCTTTCATTATACCTCTCCATAAAAGCGGTAACAATAATGACATTCAAAACTTTCGGCCAATCGGTATCCTGTCCCCTATTTCTAAATTACTTGAAAAGTGTGTACACAAACAACTTCTACCCTAGCTTACCAATAGCAAACTTCTAACCCCCACACAACATGGTTTTCGACCAGGCCATAGCACCTCCACAGCCCTCCTCACCTTCCTTGAAACAATCAATAAAGCCCGTGACTCTGGTCACTTCGTATCCTCTCTACTCCTCGACCTCTTCAAGGCATTTGATACTATTCCCCATACCCTACTCCTTACCAAGCTCACTAACCTAAACCTATCCCCTTCCACCATCCAGTGGTTCTCAAGCTACCTCACAAATAGACAACAAGCAGTAAAATGGGATAAGGCCTCCTCACCCTTCCTCAATACACCTACAGGTGCCCTCCAGGTTCCATTCTTGGCCCCCTATTATTCAACATATTCATTAATGATTTCTATCAAGCCATCCCTAATTTCACCGTTATTCAATAGGCGGATGTCTCTACTATAATCTCTTCCTCCCCCTCCCTCACAAATCTCACACATCTCACTCAAGCCGCAATCTCTGCAACTGAGCAATGGATGCTTGAAAACCATCTGGCTCTAAATGTTTCCAAAACTATACTGATGCTTTTCAGACCCCCACCAAAAACTCTCCTCTTGACAAACTGTCATTCATTATTACCAGCAAAAACAATACTCCCCTTGAAATTGTCTCCGACTCAAAATTATTAGGAATAGTCATTGATGATCAGTTAAAATTTGACAAGCATCTGCTAGTCAACATCAAAAAACACCATAAAAAAACTAGGTATGCTTTCCCGTCATAGCCGTTTCATCTCTCCCTCTACTAGAATCACACTAGCCAACACATACCTTATCACATCCCTGTTATATGGGGCAACTATCTTTAACAATCTGCAACCCTCCCTTAAAATAAAACTTGCAACTTGTTATAACAAAATATCCAAGTTTGCTGCTGGTCACAAATCCTCTTCCCACCACTATAATTCCCTTCATCAACTAAGCTGGCTAGAGCTACCCAATTTCCTCACTTACACCCAACTTATCCAAGCCCATAAACGCATCCATAAATTATATCTCTGCCTCTCCCTAGCTAATACCTTTGAAATGTACATACCGAATCGACACTTGAGATCCAATTCCCAAAACCTAATTAAACTTCATAAACCCTTACATCCAGCTGGGAATCACCTGCTATCCTTCTTCCTAGCATGCCTCTGGAACTCTCTTCCTTCTTCCATCTGCACTATCTCCTGCCTTTCTCATTCAAAACCTCATTACACTCACATCTTGCCTCTCAATGGATATGCTCCTGCTCCCATCCTAACTAAGTTTCACACAAATAGAAAATTAAATGGTAGCCATATAGAAAATATATTAAGTACACTTAGAAGAATATAGTTGCACAAAAGTAATAAATGCAAGTTGTACGCCCTGTACTGTAATTAACTTGGAATACATTAACTAATACAACCGTAAAAGTATAACAATATATTCATACAAAATATAACTTCACCCATAATGCCATTGTTTTTCTCTTGATGAATTGCTATACTCCTGCTTTTTCACATATCCAAACCTTTAAAGTATCACTCTTATTCTCTGAGTCTGTACTTTTGTGTGTCACTTTTATTGTCTGAGCCTGTATTTTTGTGTGTCAACCTTACTGTATAAACTGTACTTCGTTCCTACTTCACCCTTTCAGATAATGAATGCTTTTAAATCTAATGTCCTCCTTACGTCTTTATTTTAGGAAATTAATGGTTTTAAATTTAATGTCCTCCTACTACTTTATTTTATAAATTGTACTGTACACTCATTCTTATTTTAGTAATTGCATAATTAATTTCAATGTTTCTCCTTATATTTCTGTACTTTCCAAACAAAAACGTTTTTTTTTTTAATTTTCTATGTAAAATTCACTGTAATTTAATTTGTCTTGGAGCTTTTCTCCCCAGGACTCCATTGAAAACGGATTCCTTGGCCCAATGGACTATCCTGGTAAAACAACTGCAAATAAATAAATAATAAATACATTTTATTATTCATTATTAAATATAGTTAAACTTGTGGCTGGTCCTTTTTAGAAAATACTTAAGTTTTGAGAGTGTTTGCATATATTTATTTGGGGATAACTGTGGCCACTCTAGAAAGCCTTTCTGTTTGGTTAACATTACCATTTGTATTAATATTAACTTCACTCAGCATAACTGGATACCCTTTTAAACGCTTTATAGTAACTGACTGGTGGCAGTGAATCTACCTTACAGTCTGGACAAAGTTGGTAGAGTGAGTAATCATTGACAGCATTTTCCAGGTGTGTGTATGTGTGTGTGAAAATTAAATCTCAAAGAGTGTGTGTGTGTGTGTGTGTGTCAGCTACAGGGAGCAGGGACACAAAGCACTGGTTTCATAGAGCTGGAAATCTTGGCTTGGACACTCAGCTGAGGACCTAACACTACAGCTGTACCAGTGAGGAGTTTTACTGGGGACCTGGAGGGAGACAGAGACACTCAAATCCCGGGCTGAGAGTGTGCTCTGCGTGCTCTTAAGGAAAATTGTGCTTGATGCAGAGAGGTCGGCATCTGGAAATAATGAGTGCATCCATTTGTATTCCAAGTGAATGTCCCTCTCCAGTGTCAGTGGTGGGGATTCAGGCTCCTTGATTACTGGCTCAGAGTGGGGACATTACAGTCCTCCCCCTAAAATCTTCTCTGACCACTTCAAGTACAAAAAAAGCTTAAAACGATGGCACTCATACATGTGGATATGTTTCCACAAAGCATTAGTCTGAAGCTGCTTTTTAATTGCATAAAGGTATTCATAAATATGATCTTTGAAGGCCCTTTCAGTTTTCCCTACATAAAACATGAAACATTCTTAGCAGATGGCTACATAAACTAAGCCCTTTATTTGACAATTGATATGGTGCCTGGCATTGACTGTGCCTGCACCTTTGGTGTCCACCTCAATTCCTTCGAAAACATAGCAGCAATACAAACACCTCCCACTTTTGTTTCTACCTATTTTTTTATGTTTAAAATTGATATCTGCAGCTCCTCATAATCTTTCTATAAAATTCTTAATACACCAGTCTTTCTTAAAAATAATAAGGGGGCCATTTCCTAACACCTCCTTATTAATCAATCTCATTTCAAAACACTGGAAATCAGGGAACTTTCTTGGCTGATCAAATTAAATGCAGCTGGCTCTTTTGGACTAAATGATATGATTTCAATCGTGCCTATTTTAAAGCTCAAATCTTTAGTTATTTGACAATATTCTTGCAGCTAAACCGTGCTTACTTTTAACTCATAGAACGGGTATAATGTACTGACTGCTTGCTCATCTAAGCCATATGTATCAATTTTCCATATGGGGCAGGGGGGAAGAAGGTTGAATAGGATGAAAATCAAACATGGATCTATCATTATGGTAAATACGTACATTTTATATCCAATGTTGCCTATTTTCATCTGATTCAACATATGGGACAGATTCCTAGGCTGTCCTTCTCGGATTATCAAGGATGGACATTTCTAAGGATGGTGGATCCAAAGGAAGACAGAGATCTGGACTGCATATCTATTTTATAATGAGACACAAAGTTGTGGACCATAGATCAACTTGCTGCAGCACAAATGTCATCAATGGGAAGTCACTAGTAACCACAAAATATGGTGGAAAACGGAGAAACGGAAAACCCAACCAAAAACTACAATATGTTCCCCGTTGTACAGAGCCCAATGAAGGCAGTCCCACAAGCGTAGAGGTAAATGATGGTTCACAAAATCAAGTAGACTCTTCAGTCCAGAAGTAACAACACCAATTTAATTAATAATAAAATGCAGTGGTTCCATTAAGCGCTTTCATTTCCAAAGGTACGGAAACTTCCTCAGAATAACACTGCCATAAAAACAACTCATATATATATATATATATATATATATATATATATATATATATATATATATATATATATATATTAAATTAGTTAATTAGAACCAAATTAGGAACCAAAATTTAAAGGTACATAGTTAAAAAACTTTTTTGTTATATCTTTCAGTTTTTCATATTTAATCAATTAATGTTTAGTTAAAAAACATAAGTTCCATGTAAATAGAACACACGTAGTAAACTCATATAAAAACATGTAAAGACATGTAAAAAAAAACGTATGTAAAAAAAACGTGTGTACAAAAAGATAAACATTCAGCTTGTGCCTACTATAATATAAATGTATAATGTATGTATATAATGTATAATATGAGATAGTAATAATAATAACATATCCTGTTGTTGTAGTGATATGTATAATAAGGTTACATAAAATCAAAGTAAAAAGCGAAAAGCCTTAGTGTAACAATCATTTCTTATAGTTGTACATTTTCCTTTTGACACAAGGGATTAAAATGAGTTCTTCCTTGTTTGTTGACGCACCATGTGACTGCCATGTGTTTTCTGTCTGTATGGAAATTGCACCCTTTTGTGAGAACATCTCGTAATGCCTGCAGTGCTAACAAGACCACCCTCATCTCCAAGACACTGATGTGAAGAATGGTCTATAAGATTGCCCATGTGCCTTGGATCATCCTCCCTTCGAAATGCCCCTACCCTAGAATGGAGGTGTCGGTAATTACTACCTCTAATGGCAGATCTGTGCGAAACGGTCGTCCTTCAGTTACTAAAGGGGAAGTTATCTATCAGGCGATGTGTTGCTTGCAAATCTTTGTGAGTTAAATCTTCACATGTAATGGGTGAAAAGTTCTGTGACCACTGCACTGATAAAGTTCACTAAAGCACTCTCATATAGCAACAGGCCAGTGGAATCATTAGCATTACAGATGTAGGATCAAATGTGCTGGAAGAGAGGGATGATGAATTACCTGCATGGCTGGTAGACATAAAGATGTAACCCTGTGGTAAGAAAGGCTGACAATTTGTAAAGCTGAGTTGAGCTGGCATAGAATGAATTCTATCTGTTGAACTGGTAATAGCTGACACTTGGAGAAGTTTACTTTTATACCTAGGTCCAGTAACAATTGTTGCAAAGGGTCCAACTAATGTAGAAGCAGATGCTCCAAGGCAGCAGTTAGGAGCCAGTTATCGAGGTAGAGGAAGACTTGGATCACTAGTGCACACAACTTACTGCTACCACTTTCATTATCTTGGTGAACACCCTGGGGACTGTGGTGAGACTGAAAGGCAGGGCTCTGAACTGGTAGTGATTGGCTCCCAGCTACAAATGGATGAATCCTCTGGAGTGCTTCTCTATTTTTACTTGGTAGCAACCATCCTGGAGATTTATTGAGCACAACCAATCATCTTTCCTCAATTGAAATAATATAGAGTAAACTTTGACCATCCAGAACTTTATCTGTTTTAGAACTGATTCAGATTACTGTGATCCAAAATTGGTCTCAGGTTCCCCCATTATTGTTTGATACTAAAAAGAACCTTGAACAGACTCTGGATTCTAACTGGTCTCAAGGGACTGGTTGGATGACTACTACTACTACTAGCAGCTTGAGAATCTCTGCTGTTGCTGGTTCCCACTTACTGGGTGGAATGTCGGAAATTACTTCTTTTTTACTGAAGGAAGGGAAAAGGAAAAAGAATAGCCTCTGAAAATTAGCTTTAGCACCCATGAATCTTTTATTATGTTTTACCAGGCTTGAGGATGCAATGATAAGCATCTCTTGACTGCCACCAGAGTGCAGCAGTAAGGCAACCCATCAGGAATGTTGGCAGGGCTTCTCGGTAAAAGAACCATAGAAGCCCTGGTTATATGGTCCACCTCTGCATCTTGGGCAACATCTATTGGAATTTCCTTCACCTCTGTCACTTGGAGGTCTTATCACCAGAAGAGTCATGATAACAGCTCTTTGACTTATAAAACCACATCTTTTTCCCAGCCCTCTGATTCCTAGAGAAGGATCTTTGAGGGTGGAAAAATGGATGCCCACTGCAGACAGAGAGTCTTACCATCCTGCTGGCTCCTGATCAGTGAGTCTTTAACTTTAGGTCCGAAAAGTGTGGCGCCATTGTATGGAGTGCTGATGAAGGAGGTCTTAAACCCTTCCACAAAATCACAAAGATGCATCCAGGCATGCTGTCTTACTATGAGGCCTGTGCCTGTCTCTTTGGCCAATCCATCAGATGCATTAGAAACAGTCACACGGCTACGTTAGAGGCTGACTGAAGAGAGCTGGGTGTCCACTTTCTTCTGAACATCTGTAGGCATATTCAGGAGAGAAACTTGGAGAGTTCCTTAGTCAAGTCTTTCTGGAAGCTAATGACATGAGCCAAGTAATTCAATGACCTAAGAGCAAAGGTCTGTGATGACAAAGTCCATTTCCCAAATCTGTCCAACCCCTTAGATTCCCTATTAGGGGGATGGACAGAGAAACTTTCCTAAGATAATTCCTTCTTGGTGACCTCTGCTACAAGCATAGCATCCATTGGTGGATCTTTGCTCCAATGTTTCCTGTCCTTTGTAGCTGCTAAATTCCTGTCCAGCTTCTTGGGTATCGGCTCTACCACATCAGGGTCTTCCAAGCCCATTGCACCATGAGATCAATAAGAGGATCAATGGATGATACCACCCAGGACAAAGTTGAGCCAGAACCGAAGGCTTTTAAAAATACAGATTCGTCCAGTGAGGGATCTCCCATGGACCACCTCCATCTGTGTTTCATAAGCTTACAGAGTTCATCAAAGGTGACATCTTCTGGGGTGGAAGGGTCCCCTCACTTTCATCCAAGTTGATAAACTCCACAAAGGACTCTAGAGACGTGTCTTTGTGCTTTCACTTGCACATCAGCTTCTCATGAACTGGTTCTGTTGGGAGGTCAGAATCAGACTGGGAGCTAATTTAGTATGTAGTTTCAGAAGCTTGAGGTCCCAACTGTCCCTGTCTGGCAGGATGATGAAAAGAAGAAGCAGCAAGATCTAGCTGGGGTTTGGGTGGAATCGAGCTAGATGAAAATGCCTTCCCCTTTGGGTATGGCAAACACACTTTCAAAGGCCTTGAAGGCCGAAATCAGTGTCCATACCGATGTCCTCCAAGGATCTGAAGATGAGACAGAACCCTCAACACCAACAAACTCTGGCATTAAAGTTGATCTTAGACCTGAGTTGTCTAGTGCCAAAGCCCCAAGGGGAAGAGATGGCTCCAAAAATCTCTGGGTCAAGCCCCCCCCCCCCTGCAGAACCCGGCACTAACCCTACAACTCTGAGACCCTTCCCAATCTATGAAATTAACAAGAAAAAGAACACCAGTGCATTATGTAAGTGTACTGAAGCAAATCCCACACATACATGTTTATTCTCTGTGGTGGAAAAAAATTGAAATCAATCTTATGAGTGGATCATATAAGGAAGATACACCTTGAGCAGAAGGAGCTATGGTGGCAAATGAAATTAAATGCAGCAACACCACCAGGCTTAAACAATGTGGTTTCTATTAATTGTATATTTAGATTAAAAGCATAGTACAAGCAATTGGTTACTATTTATACATTTAATATATTTTTAATTACATGTAACAATAAGGTTTAAACTTATATGTATTTTTCAACACATTGCTTTTACACCTTGTTTCAATTTGGTGTTGTATGATTGGATGGTTAGATCATGTGACCTTAAAGGAGGAAGTATTTAAATGTTTTTAAACATATTTTTCCACTTCTGAAGAAGCACAAATATTAAAGTACAAAAGTGCTCAAACTTTGGATGTATTATATGGCTTTTTGGGACTGTTATCAATTGTTTTTTGTTTGTGTTTGGTTGTAGTTGGAGTGGTTTACATTACTTTCCTTCCCAATCTGAAGGTATCTGAGTCAAAAGAGAGAGGGAAGCTGTCATTATCAAAGTAGATTGTATTCTAGGCACTGACAAAGGCACCTCAGAGTTACTCGGATCCAACACTGCCAGAGCCACTAGACTAGAACAGGCAAGTTGAGTGGAGGGATAGAATGTCCAATAGTCAGTATATTGGGGACAGTACTGAAAGAACCCCAAGTTGGATTTGTGTTCGCAGAAAATTTCTCATTATCCTGTCAGTATAATTTTCCATTAAGCTACAAAATCACTGAGCAGAAAAAACCACAGACAAAGGCATGGAATATCTTCTTTCCTAAAGAATTTTTGAATTCAGGCTCAGGTTCACCAGTTCTGGTGAGAACCAGGGCCGAGAAAATGATGGAGAGATCTGAGAAGCTGTCAGCACTGACCTCTTGGCCACGTTTGAATCAGGTCTGACTGGCACTGTTGGATCTGGAGAATGCTTTTTGGATGAAGGAGGAGACTTGTCCTTTTCTTTTCCTGTCTGTTTGCCCTTCTCTTTTTCTTGTGACTTCTCCCTAGTCTTTAGCTTATCCTGTTCTGGGAAAGCAGAGGAGGAAGGTCCAGGCAATGATGACTCTGTCTGTGGAGGAAGACCACCTTTTACAATCGCTTTTCAAGCCTAGCTTAAAGTGCCCTGGTGCTGAAAGGGGAATAAGACTGGCAGTCTGAATCTAACAGCAGTGCCCAAAAATTAAACGCACACAAAGTGTTAAGGGTCTTGAGGGGGTTGCATCTACCTACAGCACACTCAGCACACTTCTTAAAGATTTGAGAGTCAGCCATTATCTTAAAGCATAACTTGTCACACACACAACACTATATCTAAGTACCTAAATTTGTATACGTGTGTGTGTGTGTGTGTGTGTGTGTGTGTGTGTGTGTGTGTGTGTGTGTGTATATATATATATATATATATATATATATATATATATATATATATATACACACATATGGATTCACTTCAGAAGACTGAAAGCCCAAAATCTTGAATTTCAAAAGACTGAGACCAAAATCTTGAAAGATCAAAAGACTGAAAACTCAAAATACTGAATCTCAGAATACTGAAAACACACAGGATACCAACACTTACTATATTCCAGCAGAGGTAGATACAGAAACAAATATAATAAAAAACATATTACTTTTCTCCAAGATTAAGCAGCAGCGGCTGCACCCCCCCCCCCACCCCCTGCTACTTATATATATCAACTATGAGATCACACTTTACTACACTAACACGAATTATGTTGTAGTATTGCAAGTTAGAAGGGAACATGACTAAGGTTACAACAGGCAGTTATGAAACACGTAATGGTATGTTTGCTATTTTGTTCTGTGGAGTGCGATCTTGGAGTTGAAATATTTAAGTAGTAGGGGGTGTAGGGGGCCCAGCCCCAACATTGAGGGTGCATGGGGGCTTGCCCCCCTGCTTATACTTGGAGAAGTGGTAAACAGTTTATCTTTTATTTGTTTCTGTATGTAGTTGTGCTGGAATATAATAAGTGTTGGCATCCTGTGTGTTTTTAGTATTCTGAGATTCAGTATTTTGAGTTTTCAGTCTTTTGAACTTTCAAGATTTTGGTTTCACTCTTTTGAAATTCAAGATTTTGGCTTTCAGTCTTCTGAAGTGAATCCTTGCATATATATATATATATATATATATATATATATAAATATAACCCCACAACCCTATAACAAATATATAAATATAACCCTACAAAGAAAGCTACTACTCTATATTATGGCTATACAAATAATAATAACACACAGAAAAAATGTTTACACTAATCGCACTAAACTTGAGAGAAAAAGTCTCCCAGTAGAATAAGACCAGAAGAAATAACTGTTATACAAGATATGCTATGACAGGCCTCACAATACATCTGAAGTCTTTAGGTGGCAAATGAGATTTGAAGTACTAGGGTGGAGTTCAGGGAATTATGGGTAGGGGAGGAGTCAGAGCTCTAGAACCATGTAAGCTTCAAAATCAGTCCTGAAGTCAGATCTGACAACTCTATGTTGCTTTCTTTGGTGGCTGGAAAGCTCCGAAGGGCATTCTGCCCAAACCTGCCTTTTCAGTCAACTCAGCTTATGCTAACTAATGGTTTGGGCAAACGGAAGGTGCCTTCAAGCTTTAGGAGATGTCCAGCTGCTACATCCTTAGCAGGATACAAACCCATATAGCTAAGACTGTTGCAGCAGTGATCTACATGAGGAACACCTTCCTTAAACCATTTGTTCAATGGTCTTTGACTTAAACAGTACAGTTCTTTTGCTGCCTATTGCTGCAGTGGAAGACAAAAGATAAACAGATCAATAGAGCCAATGATAGTTCTGACAGTCTGAAAAATCGAACAGCTGTATGGAAGCCTTTAAAACCATGAACTTGTGCAAATGTACAAAGACAGCTTATAACTCCCAGTTATAGATGTTTCTGAAATCTCTACAGGTACAATATTAAATAATTTCAGATCTAGGCAGACTTTACAGTGGTATGATCACCAAACAAACCTCTCTAATTAGGTTTACTGTATGCCAGCAGGCCTGTGGTGAGTCATGAGCTCTTTCACCTTTATAAAATATATTAAATAATATATCCGTTCTCCAAATCTTGCTACTGCAGCTCAAATATTTATGGAGAGACCTACCTTCCCAATTAGGTAGAAATAAAATGCAAACACCTAGTGTAAGAACTTTTTCCTTCACTTTGGTGCTGATATAGTTGCACAATTTTGCACATGACCTTTTAGACACAAAAAAGCTTCATAAAATATATTCAACTGTTATACTGTTATTCTGGTGGTACGATTCTGAAACAGGGATTTGAGAACATATTTTAGCAGTGCGGTAGATATAGCAGCTATTGAGACAGGAGATATGATGATAACATAAGGATCTTTTTTCAAGACAGCAGTGTGGGTAGACTTTTAAAACTTGATGCAAGAACTTCAGGCATCCAGTAGGATTTTACTTTATGGACTAGTCTCTACAATAGTTCTCCCACTGGCTCTTGTCCTGCTCTATTTAAATAAAAGTTACATGCTTAACATAACTGCAGATCTACAAGAAGAAGGTTCATATTCAGTAATCTCAAGTACTGACTTTTGTTTAAGTTTGTTAATTAGTTAATTGGGTAAACTCACTGGACACAAGTTCCCTTTCCAGAGGTGACCCAGGAGCGCTGTCTGGTTAAGTGACTTGCTCAAAGTAACACAGTACTTAAAGGGAGGTGGAAGGTATCAAACATTGTACCCAGGACTACAAGAATAATCTCATTTTCATTTAGAAACATTCTTGATTATGGATATGGATAGTAAGATACAAGCAGTGAAAATGTATTTAGGCCTCTAGTTTTATACACAGGTCACATATATTTTTTTTCAACCAGAGGAGAGGTTGAAGGAATTTATTTAGGTATGGAAGACAGCAGGAATTAAGTTGATAAGTAAGTTATTTGCATAGAACAAGGTGGTTTAGGATTACTTGATTTAGAGAATTATTTTACAGCTATGCAGTTAGGGCTCATATACATAACAGGTAAACATTTATAAATCATACTGGAAAGGGATGATGATGAAATGGACAGAGGTACAAAAAATAAGGAGAGGCAGCTGTATTTTGGATGCTGACCTTTAAAGAGAACAACAAAATGCAAAAACATACATAATATTGTCTTCATAAAGTAGCAAACAGAATTTTAATGACTAAGCCAACACAGGAATGGAGAAAGGAGATTTTGCAATTAGGGATGAATGCAATCAAGGTATAGAAAATAGGCAAAAGGGGGAAGAAATGTACTGGAGAAAATTAACAAAGGAACCAAGCCACTGGGGTCAATAAGTAGAGAAAGATAGAGAGACAGAATGTTAAGAGAGTGAGTGAGTCCAAATAGAAGTTTGGACTGTCGGTTACAGATTGCTTACCCTACCCAGTGGAGGCTGGTGACTTCAAATCAAAGGGGGGCTGCAGGAGCCAGCTGAATGGGTGGGGTCAAGGGGAAGGGGTGTGGCCAACCAGAAAGGGGAGGAGCTATGCTCAAAACCACAAAAACTAACTTTAATTACATACACTCCCCTGGGTGGCATGGCAAATCATCATTATGAGAGTCCAATCAAGACAAAAATAAGTGTAGAAGAATAAAAATATTTCAATGCATTGGCTGCATGACAGCTTACTTAATATCTAGATGGAAACAAAAGGTTGTGAGGCATGAAAAAATAAATTACTTTTTAAATACATTACTGGAATGCCAGTCAAAATCAAGTACAAGCAAAACCAGAAGCACTCAACTCAAACCATTTCTCCTTGCACTGCAGTTCTAATTATAATTTATATTCAGCTTTATTAAAGTGCCAAGTAACATGCTGAAAGTAGAAATCTCTGTGATGCCCCCACTTGTAAAAATGTTTCTTATCCAAAAAAGACCTGCTGCCTGACAACTATCTACTTGTTTCATGGGGAAAACATGTAAGTAAAAAATGAAAAGCAAACAAGAAACAAGCTCAAGATACATTGCTTAAAGGATTACTGTACAGGTTATGGACCACACATGATTGGCATTCTGTTTAGTTTACGGGTAAAGTCTGTAGAGATGACTGGAAGTCTCCAACAAGTGTAATGAGCTTTTTAAAATAATGGAATCCTGTCCTTTAATACCCAAGGCTTATACATTATCTAGTCAAGTATTCTCTGCATGCCAACAACAGAAAGGCTTTCAGTGTTGGCAATTCTTTAACAGTATGCTTATTAAAGCTTACTTGCATCTTATGATCTCAGACAAGCTTACATTATGGTCATTAAAGCATTGCTACTTAAACACAGAGCAACAGGCACTTTGAGTAATAAGCATAAATCAACAGTACAAAAATATGACAGAAACCAGACCTTTCTGCAAAATCAAGGACAGATGAAAAGCCACTGTAGTACTTGTGTCTACCTTGGATGGGGGGGGGCACACTGCACATTTACACTGCATAACTACTCCTTGCCTTGCTTGGAAACATCCAGAGTCAGTACATGGTGGAGTGGGGTGCAACAAGTATGTCACAATTTGAAATGTCTCTGGCTGACTGTGATGGCCCTGACACATGTGTTATACCTCTCAACCTCAGAGCAAGAAATCTGGACAAAGCCATACACAGAAGTGGGACAAATGCCCACAAATAAGGACAATTTTTAAATATTGCTCTAATAAACTTAGAAAGATAATAGAATAGGTCTTGCATTAGTATGACTTTTCTGAAGGGTATAAAATCTGAAACTCAAATGTCTGCCATTATTTTCTAACTTCCGTCTTTAGTGATTTGTCACTAATTTGCCAAAAAACACGATTTTATGAAAAATGGACCAAATGTGATGCAAAAATATAAAATAGCCACACAATACAGCTGGGAACCTGTCAAAGAAGGGACACTTTAATATTAGTACTGCTAACTTGAGCAGCTGACAAAATAAAATAATCTACATGCATTTCAAGTAATCTATAACTTTGATTATTACAGTTATTTCTTAATTGTAAACCCTCCATGTTTTCTTCCAAAATTGCTATTTTGCGGAGGGATTATTAGGGGGAAGAGCAACATTTTAAGCCAAAATCGGAGACAGCTGAGAGGTTGGCTATGCCTAATTCTATAAAGCAATTTATTTGCATGTACCTTTCAACCTGTTAATGCAGTAAATCTGAACAAGGCCAAATATACTGGGGGAACATATAAACAGTACTAAAAATTGCTCTTGTATAAATTGAGACAGTTGATAGAATAACAGTTCTTACTTTAGCATGCATTTTTCTGAAGGTTATGTAGTCTGAAACTCAGTGTATCATTATTTAGTGACTTAATTTCTAAATGATTTGCCAGAAAACTACAAATTTTATGAAGAACAAACCAAAAATAAGAAGCAAAAATCTATTCATTCTTTGAAAATCTGGACAGTTGAGAGGTATAGTTCAGCTGGGCCTGTCTGAGTTTGCTGCTCTTCCCCCCTGACAAAATCACGGTTGAAGAGCCTCTGCAGCCATTCCTATGAACCATTACTTGGCTATTTCACTCCATTTACCATAAACACTAATGTGCATACTGCTTTACTTGTATGATGAGTTGGACTTCATTTGAAAGTTTTATTTTGTATTTTACAGCACAAACACTAAGTCATCTACTAAACAAAGCAATGCAGTCTCACAATGAAAACTTAGCATTAAAACTTCTCTGCTCTTGAAACTCACATTCATTGAAACAGCATTGAAACCCACATTCAAAGAAAATACATTTTGCCAGTGGCAGATAAAGATTAATTTTGGGCTGTTTTCAAATCATAGGCCCCTTGCATATGAAACATACATGTGCTCTTTGATACACCTTCCTCATTGTACTAAATTATATTCCTTGTACAATATATTACAGTTGTTAGAGGGCGTTTTAAATTTGTTTTGAACATTTTTCCAGTAAACAATGAAACAAAATGCATGCACCCATAATGACAAAACTGCCCAGTTCAGAACATTTATCATAAAAGTCTACTCAGACTTCCGCAGTCCACCATTATCAGTAAATATGCACAATTCTACAGTCCACCATTATCAGTAAATATGCACAATTCTACAGTCCATTATCAGTAAATATGTACAATTCTACAGTCCATTATCAGTAAATATGCACTATCTCTGAAGAAGTAAAAGTCATCTAAATAATTCCACATTAAAGAAATCTGTAACTAATGAAGAGGTTGCTGTTAGCAAACACCTTTATATTTCATGGTTTCATCGAAAAATAAAGTGCCTGTTGCCCCTCAGGAATAAATTGCCTATATTACATTAAAAAAATGATAAGCTAGTAATATTGCAAGAGGAAATGGATGGCAAACTGATAACGAACTCATAGTTAGTATCTTCACCAAGGAGAACATTCTCAGTACAGCAGCATCCACCCCTTGTGGGAGTAGAACCCACAGCCTCCTGCATCAAAGACAAGTACACAACTTGTTGTGCTATTATAACAAGGCAAACCAACGTCACTTAAGCAGCACTAAACTTCTGTTCGCCTGCAGCTCTCAGCTCCTTGTAAAATCTACTCAATACTCAACTTTGCAGCACAGGAAAACTGGAAAAAGTCAAAATGTATTGGGGGGGGGGGTCAAAAGCCCAAAAACCAGGGACACAAACATTGCTTGTATAATCTTGGAAAGTTGCTAGAACCATACATTTTACTGCCAAGCTCTCTGTGCAAAACAGAGTAACATACCACTACGCCAAATCAGCTGCTTTGTAAAAGAGGAAGACTGAAACTTAAATGGCTATCATTTAGTGAATTCAGTTCTCACCATAGCTGTCAACCTCTTAGTACAAAACACCTGGACAAACCCAGTAATGAGGGAATACAGCCCTCAAACATTCAGTGAATTCAGTTCTTGCCATAGCTGTCAACCTTAGCACAAAAGACCTGGACGAAGCCAATAATGAGGGAATGCAGTCCCAAAAATAGGGACAAATTTCAAATATTCATCTTATAAACTTAGAAAATTGCTAGAATAAAAGGTTGTGTTACTATGTATTTTCTGAAGAACATGAAGTCTGAAATTCAAATGCCTGTCAATTTTACTGCTGACAGAATAAAAACAATTTTCAGCAGAGACCCAGGGAGAAATACTGCAGACACGTCTTTGTAAAATGACGGGGCACCAGAGCAAATCCACACAAACACAGGGAGGAGATGCAAACTCCACACAGAAGGCACCCCAGGCAAGAATCAAACCAGAAAACCTATAGCTGTGAGGCAACAATACTACCACTGCACCATCAAATATGCAAAGGCTTAAACATTCAGAAACCTGAAGTCTGAAATTCAAATGCCTGTCAATTTTATTTAACATTTGTTAATCAGAACAGTCTGACTTGGAACAAAAAAAAATTTCAGCAGAGGCCCAGGAAGAAATAATGCAGACATGTCTTTGTAACATGGGAGGACACAAAAGCAAACCCACACAAACACAGGGAGAAGATAAAGACCCCACAAAGAAGGCACCCCAGCCAAGAAGCAAACTTGAGAACCTGCAGCTGTGAGGCAACAATGCTACAAATGCCCCATCAAATATCAAGCATTACACCATTTACAAACCACAGATACTATGAGGAACAGATCAGATCAAACATGAGGCAAAAATCTGCAGTTTTTTTTCACAAATGGTGGTGGGTAGGGAATTAAGGTCTTTAAAACCTGCATACAAGGTACAGGATTCAAGCCTGAGGTATTCCCTACCGCACACACAAACACCTGTAGTAGCAAACCACAAAAACTAAATATACTGCATTGGGTGCCAAACAGTTGTCATGAGAGTCCAATCAAGACAAAATGAAGTGTAGAAGAATAACAATATTTCAATGCATTGTCTGCATGACAGCTTAATATCTAGATGGAAACAAAAAAGGTTGTGAGGCATGAAGAAATAAATTACTTTTTTTAAATACATTAATGGAATGCCAGTCAAAATCAAGTATAAGAAAAACAAGCAGCACTCAACTCAAACCACTTCTTGCACTGCAGTTCTAATTATAATTTATATTCAGCTTTATTAAAGTAACATGCTGAAAGTAGAAATCTCTGATGCCCCCACTTGTAAAAATGTTCCTTATACAAAAAAAGACCTGCTGCCTAACAACTACTTGTTTCATGGGGAAAACATGATCAAAGTAAAAAATGAAAAGCAAACAAAAAATAAGCTCAAGATACATTGCTTAAAAGGATTACTGTACAGGTTATAGACCACACGATTGGCATTCGGTTTATGGTTAAAGCCTGCAGAGATGACTGTAAGTCTCCAAGTGTAATGAGACTCTTAAAATAATGTAATTCTGTCCTTTATTACAAATACTGGCATATGCATTTCAATACCCAAGGCTTATACATTATCTAGTTAAGTATTCTCTACATGGCAACAGAAAGGCTTTCAATGTTGGCAATTCTTTAACAGTATGCTTATTAAAGCTTACTTGCATCTTGCAATCTCAGCCAAGCTTACCTGATGGTCATTAAAGTATTGCTACTTAAACACAGAGCAACATGCACTTTGAGTAATAAGCATAAATCAACAGTACAAAAAATATGACAGAAACCAGACCATTCTGCAAAAATCAAGCACAGATGAAAAGCCACTCTAGTACTTGTGTCTACCTTGGATGGGTGGGATTCTCTGCACATTTACACTGCATAACTACTCCTTGCCTTGCTTCGACACAACCAGAGTCACTACATGGGGGAGTGGGGTGTAACAAGTATGTCACAGTTTGAAATGTCTCTGGCTGACTTGTGATGGCCCTGACACATTTGTCATACCTCTCAACCTCAGAGCAAGAAATCTGGACAAAGCCATACAAAGAAATTGGACAAAGGCCCAAAAATAAGGACAATTTTTAAAATATCGCTCTTATAACCTTAGAAAGCTAATAGAGGTCTTGCATTAGTATGAATTTTCTGAATGGTATGAAATCTGAAACTCAAATGTCTGTCATTATTTCCTAACTTCAGTCTTTAATTATTTGTCACTAATTTGCCAAAAAACACAATTTTATGAAAAATGGACCAAAAAATATGATGTAAAAATATAAAATAGCAACACAATACAGCTGGGAACCTGTCAAGGAAGGGACACTTTAATATTAGTACTGCTAACTTGAGCAACTGACAAAATAAAATAATCTACATGCATTTCTGAAATAAAAGTAATCTGATTATTACAGTTATTTCTTAATTATAAACCCTCCATGTTTTCTTCCAAAATTGCTATTTTGCGGAGGGATCATTAGGGGAAGAGCAACATTTTGAGTCAAAATCAGGGACAGTTCAGAGGTTTGGCTATGCCTAATTCTATAAAGCAATTTATTTGCATGTACCTCTCAACCTGTTAATGCAATAAATCTGGACAAGGCCAGATATATTGGGGGAACATATAAACAGTACTAAAAATTGCTCTTGTATAAACTGGGACATGAATCTGGACAAGGCCAAATATATTGGGGGGAACATATAAACAGTACTAAAAATGCTCTTCTATAAACTGGGACAGTTGATAGAACAGGTCTTACTTTAGCATGCATTTTTCTGAAGGTTATGAAGTCTGAAACTAGGTGTGTCATTATTTAGTGACTTAATTCCTAAATGATTTGCCAGAAAACCACATTTTTTTATGAGGAATAAATCAAAAATAAGAAGCAAAACATCTATTCATTCTTTGAAAATCTGGACAGTTGGGAGGTATGGTTCAGCTGGGGCTGTCTAAGTTTGCTGCCCTTCCCCCTCACAAAACCCTGGTCGAATGGAGCCTCTCTGCAGCCATTCCAATGATCCATTAATTTGCTATTTCACTCCATTTACCATAAACACTAATGTGCATACTGATTTACTTCTATGATGATTTGAACTTCATTTGAAAGTTTTATTTTTGCATTTTACAGCACAAACACTAAGACATAACAAACTTGGCATTAAACCTTCTCTGCCCTTGAAACTCACATTCACTGAAACAACATTAAAATCCACATTCAAAGAAAATACATTTTACTCGTGGCAGATAAAAATGAATTCTAGGCTGTTTTCAAATCATAGGCCCCTTGCATATGAAACATACATGTGCTCTTTGATACACCTTCCTATTGCTTTGAACATTTTTCCAGTAAACAATGAAACAAAACTGTCCAATTCAGAACATTTCCATCATAAAAGTCTACTCAAACTTCTACAGTCCACTATTATCAGTAAATATGCGCAATTCTACAGTCCACCATTATCAGTAAATATGCACAATCTCTGAAGTAGTAAAAAAGTCATCTAAATAATTCCACGTTAAATAAATCTGAAATGAAGAGGTTGGTGCTAGCAATCACCTTTACATTTCATGGTTTCATCGAACAATAAAGTGTCTGATGCCCCTGTGGAATAAATTGCCTAAATTATATTAAAAATAAGCTAGTAATATTGCAATAGGAAATGGATGGCAAACTGATAACAGGCTCATAATTAGTATCTTAACTTTCAGCATTCACCCCTTATGGGAGTAGAACCAACAACCTTCTGCATCAAAAGCAAGCACACAGCCTGTTGTGCTATTAGCACTAAACTTCTCTTCCCTGCAGCTCTCAGCTCCTTGTAAAATCTGCTCAATACTCAACTGCATCTCAACTTCGCAGCACAAGAAGTCTGGAAAAAGCAAAATTTATTGGGGTGGGTCAAAAGGGCAAAAACCAGGGACACATTAAACATTGCTTGTATAATCTTGGAAAGCTGCTAGAATAAAATGCTGTGTTACCACGGTACCACCATACATTTTACTGCCAAAGTCCCTGTGCAAAAAAGAGTCAGAACATACCACTATGCCAAATCACCTGCTTTGTGAAAGAAAAATGCTGTGTTACCATCGTAATTTTACAGACGAGGTCCCTGTGCAAAACAGTCAAGAGCAACATACCACTACGCCAAATCAGCTGTTTTGTGAACGAGAGGGAGACTGAAACTTAAATGGCTATCATTTAATTAATTCAGTTCTCACCATAGCTGTCCACCCCGTAGCACAAAACACCTGGACAAACCCAGTAATGAGGGAATACAGCCCTCAAACATATTCAGTGAATTCAGTTCTTGCCATAGCTGTCAACCTTAGCACAAAAAACCTGGACAAAGCCACTAACAGGGTATTACAGTCCCAAAAATAAGGAAAAATTTCAAATAGTCATCTTATAAACATAAAAAATTGCTATAATAAAAGGTTGTGTTACTATATATTTATTGCTAGAATAAAAAGTTGTTTTACTATGTATTTTCTGAAGACTATGAAGTCTGAAATTCAAATGCCTGTCAATTTTACTTCTGATGGAACAAAAACAATTTTCAGCAGAGGCCCAGGGAGAAATACTGTAGACACGTCTTTGTAAAATGGCAGGATACCAGAGAAAATCCACACAAACACAGAGATAAGATGGAGATTGCACAAAGAAGGCACCACAGCCAAGAATCAAACCACAAATCCTGTAGCTATGAGGCAACAATACTGCCACTGCACCATCAAATATGTAAGAAATTAAACATTCAGAAACCTGAAGTCTGAAATTCAAATGCCTGTCAATTTTATTTAACATTTGTTAATCAGGACAGTCTGACTTGGAACAAAAAACAATTTTCAGCAGAGGCCCAGGAAGAAATAATGCAGACATGTCTTCGTAACATGGGAGGACACAAAAGCAAACCCACACAAACACAGGGAGAAGATACAGACCCCACAAAGAAGGAACCCCAGCCAAGAATCAAACCTGAGAACCTGCAGCTGTGAGGCAACAATGCTACTACTACACCATCAAATATCAAGCATTGGAACATTTACAAACCACAGATATTATGAGGAACAGATCAGATCAAATATGAGGCAAAAATCTGCAATTTTTTTACAAATGGTGGTGGGTAGGGAACTCAAGTCTTTAACACCTGCATACAGGGTACAGGGTTCAAGCCTGAGGTATTCCCTACCACACCACCATGCGCACCTGGGGCATTTACACACACACACACACCATTCAAATAGGCTTCCCTACCATTCTAAACAATAAACACACACCAGTCCATTCAAATAGGCATGCATTCATTCACACACTTCCCTACCATTCTAAACAATACTTGACACACTTACCTGTCCTTGCTGCCCATTCTCCATAATGTTAATCCAAATGCCCGTGCAATAATCCATAGTCCTGTGATCCAAACCCTAATCCACAGTCCTGACGCTGACTGAAGTGTACAGACGTCTCCTATGTTTCCCTACCTGGAGCATTTGCAGTAGTCTGGACTACTGCGCATGCGTGAATTTTTAAAAATTTTTTTGTTGAGGGGGCTGCAGTCCGACAGCCCGATAGCACGGGCCGCCCCTGACCCTACCAGGGATTAATATCAGACTATAGGCAAAGAAAAAGGGTAGGGGAGTGCTAACTGAAAGACCAGATCTGGTAGAGTTTTTAGCTGAGTCTGGTACAGAATCTGCCGTAAAAAACCCATAATTAGTAAGACATTTAAATACTGAATGATAACTGTAAGAATCAATCAGAGGAGTTTTGAAAAAAATTGGGAAAAGACTCTAGAAAGGCAATTTATAAAGGAATAATGGGAAGACATCTGTATGGTTCTCAAGTATGGAACAAAGTCCAGAAGGCTTAAGATTTTTTGCTCTGAAGTGTTTGCATATGCATATTATGCTCCAAGTAGCGACTAGAGGATTTTCCTCAGGTAGACAGCAAATGTTGGAGGTGTGATGTGAAAGAGAGATAACTGGATATATGTTTTTTGGGAGTGTAACATTCTGGCAGATTTTCAAAACTCATAACACATTTCTTTGTTAGAAATGTTGGGGGAGCAAATGGTTGTAACTAAGAAAAAGAATCTTTGAGTTGGGACACCAGATCTGAATAGCTAGACATAGTGAGGTCTTACTAATTTTAATGACTAATGGGCAATTACTAGGAAATGAAAATCAAAAACGAAACCAACTGTATAAAAAGTACTGAATACTGCAAATTATATAAAAGAACTGGAAGTGGGACCTTCAGAAAAGAGAAGGAACAAATTACATATAAATGGAATTTGTAGCAATAATACATGCAGAATAATGTTCAGGAGGAAGAGTAAGGTTTAAGGAGTAGCTTAATGTTTGAATGAATGATTATTAAAAAAATGCATGTGTATACTGCATGAAAACAATGAGAAATATCACTTTGGTTTGTTTTCTTTTCTATTAATCTGTGGGTACCTATGTCCTTTGAATTCTGATTTAAGATGCTAAAAAAATCATCTTGTTTAACAATTCAGCACCTTAGTACCCTGCATTAACTACCAGACCACAGACTTCCCAAGTGCCTTAAATGTTACGGACTAACACAATGGCAGTATTTGCCATATGGTCTTATACCATTATACTGCTCCCTGATATGGGGGCTTCACCATTCTCCCCTTACTTAAATATACTAACTCCAGAATCACACAACCATGGAATAATCATAAAGGCCATGAATCAGGTTAAAAGTTTTCATTCACCACAGGTACAGCATGAATGGTAAACATATCTCTCAATTATCCAGATTTTTGCAGAATTTCCAGATTTTTAGCTTAAATTTTTGGTCTGTTCCTCATAAAATGTGTGATTTTCTGGCAAAGCATTAAGGATTGAAGTTAGTAAATAATGACAGTCATTTGAGTTTCAGACTTCATATCTTTCAGAGAATGCATATTAAAACATAACCTTTTATTCTAACAACTTTCTATGTTTATAGGAGCAATATTTAAAAACTGTCCATATTTTTAGGCCTTTGACGCCCATTTGTTGGCTTTGTCCAGATTTCTTGTGTAAGAGGTTGAGAGCTATGATGGTAAATCTGAAAAGCAAACAGGAACATAGGGACAATACTAAGCAAAATCTCACAGGGACCTTAAGCCAGGCCATATATACATTTACATAGGCACACACAAAAGTTCTTGTCACCCCTTTCAAGCACTTAATAATGCTCACCTCCTAAGTTATAGCAGGGCTGTACATGGTAACCTTGGAGTATATATTTCTGTCTACCCATACAATCAAAGATTAGCCTTCAAGATAGGCAAAGCAGCACCTTGCTAGACCTGTTGTGTTAAATTATTACATTGGGTAGCAATACATTGAGTTATGAACCTATCTCACCAATGAGTCTTGTTTATTTTCTTGGTGTATGTTTAGGACCCAGTATATGTTTAGGTCCCTCGTGGAGGTACTCATAGAGCCACTGGTTTTACATTTAAAATACACGTCAAAGAGCAAACCTGAACTGTGCAAATGTATTCCACAATTCCCCAAACAGAAAACTTAACAAATGTCCCAAATTAAACAAGAAACATACATTTTAATGTCTACATCCATCCAAGCTCAAGAAATATTTCCAATTTCAACAAAAATAGCCAGAATTGTAATTAGGGAGAGGTGAAGGGGTGGCTATCCAGATGCAAGATGTCAGGTTGAGCGATCGACTAGTGCCAATGGTGTGGGAGTGTAGTACTGGCATTGATTTATGAAGCCACAATGATGATGATGATGACGATGATGATGATGCAGGTATCAGAACTCAGCAGGTAACTCTGGAAACCTTCCTCCTCTCACCATACATTACTCATTTTACATGCTCTAATTCTTCTTGTTACAGGACTGAGCTGAAGGAAACAGAAAAAAGGCAAAGGAGGGATAGGATAACTGTAAAGAGACACAACAGGTAGGGACAGATGTGACCAAAGTATGTGACCAAAGAGGGTTGTATTTCTTAAAGATCTAGCATTATGGTGAGCACAAAATGTCCTCCTAGGTGGCCTACTAACGTAAGAACCAACTACAGACAGCAGTAGCTCTGAAGAGGAGCCTGGAACTGCAGATACTGCCCAGCTTATAGTGCTACGAGAAAATCAGATCATGTTGTGACCACACAACTCTCATTAGCAGTGACATTACAGAAAAAAAGGCATGAAAAGTAGCCATTACTTGAGCTTAATGAGCTATGGAAGTTGCAGATAGATTATTTCCATATTTACTGAGAAAGGATTCAGTACAAGTAACTAATCATCTGGAAAGTGTGAGCTTAGAAACATACCAAATTTACATTAGACACTTGCTTATCAAATGTAGACTTATCAGAAACATACAACTTGTCACTCTTGTTAAAAGGTTTAGGTCTGTCCATATAGCATCTCAGCTGTCTGCAGGCATCTATATAATGCAAAAGGTATTCTCCATGATTAGACTAGTTTAAAAAAAAGATAATCACATTTATTGACTGATTCATACTGGACTCTTTAATGACCTTTGATAGAAACAATGTATTTGTTCTAATCATACCCTTTTTTTCGCCCACCCCACTTCTGAGGGACAATGCCCAGCAGCTTCACTCCCTGCACCCAACTGTTGTAGTCATTGTACAGTGACAGGAGCTGAATATCCCTAGGCTAAGACAGAGCCCTACTTTGCTCCTGCCCAGAAAGCCATTTTGGCCCATACATTCTTCTATTGTTAAAAATATGACATGGTAGAGAGCTGGCTGGCATGCTGGTCCTTCTGAGGGAGCTACATCTATGCTGTCTCAGACTTGTCATAGCTGCCTGGTTGAAGAACAGGTGTACTTGTTTAGAGACACACACGCACACGCACACACACACACACACACACACACGCGCGCGCGCACACACACAAACTTCTTGTTCCGCGACTCACCATGAAAATCCCTACCTAATAGCACGAGCCTATACCACTGGAGGTGAGTGAAAGACCCAGCCACTGCTTGGTACCACTAGTTGGCAGGTATGTAAGCTTTCCTCCCCTCAAGGATCAGCAAGCTAGCATCATCTACTCAAGTTCATCTTCCCTAGCAATCCCTTAGACACCCATGCCACTAGTTTAACACAGATCAGCTGGTTATTATCAGGGCTTCAGCCTTTTCCCCACAGGACAAGATGAACTGTACTCTTTCCTCATGAGAAGTCGGGTATGGAAGTTGGGCAGAAAAGGCCTCCAACTCAGAAATCCTTTTGGCAACAACGATAACCACGAGAAGGAGGGTCTTGAAAAAGGAACTTCAGGTCAATTGAGAGACCATGCTACGGGTGTGGAAGAGTGAACTTTTTAGCATAAAATAAATGTCTGTGAAGAGAGAGAATTTTGGACAGGGGGCCTAAGGTAAAAGGTACTATGCAAGAAAGCTCTACAGACCTTAAGAGGTGCTGAAGAAGCAGGGTTGATGCCAGAATGAAATAGGAAATAGCAGAAAGATGAAATTTGGTGGAAGAATAGCATAGTCCACAGCCAAATATTTCATATAAAGAACAAAAAACTAATAGGGAAAAAGCTGTGAAATTATCTGTTCTTTTGCTGGAAGTCCAACCAGAAGTACATATCCATTTGTTTTGATAAGTCATTCTGGCACAAACAGTCTGAGAAAAGGAAATGATGGAAACTACACTCTCTGAAAAGGCAGGAGTTTTTGTTAACAATGAAACAGGATAAGCCAGGCTGACAGCTTTATGTGTTAGAGGCCTGGGTGTAGTTTGCCTAAAGGGTAAGACAAGAAGCCCCCGCCTACCTTACTCATGTTTTCTAAGCTAAACCATACCCCAGTGCCTAACCATAAGCCTGCACATTACATCACTAAAACCCATTCCCTAAAACTACCACTATCTGAGACAAAAAGACACAGAACACATAACACAAAGCATGTACAACTCTGAAGCCATACCCTTACCTAAACCTTATTCTCTCAACTCGAGAATACCTGTACTTACACAACTTCTGTAACACAGTTTTGAACATCTTCACAACCATCACGCTTTCATTTAAACATTAATTTTCCTGTACACTCTTACCTACACTATATAAAATTAATTCAGTCGTATGTGATGCACATAAATGAACATTCACTCATTTCTGCAGTCACTCCTTTTTATACCCACAAAAACCTTTCAACCAAATGAGCATTCATCCTTTTGAATTACAACTTGTGATGGAATGCTTTATAGCTCAACACTTCCTTTCCCTCTGCTGTAGTCTGTTCTGCTGTCTTTGTGTGTTGTTTATTAATCTGTGGTTTATCACATGAAAACTGCTTAAGTTACAGTAAGATATAATGTCGTGTTTGATGAAACTCACAAAAATATCATAGTTTCTGTTAACAAGACTGAAAATCGACATGCAGTGTCTTGTAAAGGCCATATGTATAATCTGTCATCTTCATCTTTAAATAAAATAAAAAATAAAAAAGTAGGAAAAAAGTGTCACAGTGAATATGGTACATCAAGTCAAATACTTTTTTTTGCTGTAAAAAGCCTTTTTATTTGAGATTAACAGGCCAATAGGCAATGTGCAGTGGGGGAAGCTCTCCACCACACAGCCATGTGCAGGGGATTTTGCAACACCCTCTGCACTATCTCGAGTTATTTAAATAAATCGAGGGATGCATAATGTCATGATAAGTTAAAAATGTTGCCCATTTGCTCTGCTGGTTATGACCAAATGGGCTTTATCAGTAAGATAAAAAAATGTCACTACCACTCAGAATGTGCTTCATATCCTTAGATATCCTTCCTTTCTTTCTTTCTTGTTTTATCTCATAGTTACATATTTCTTTCAAAACATTAAGCAGACCTGTTCATTTCTTTGTGAACTGCAGTTTTATACTCGGCCATTACATCACGTTGCCCTGGCTTGACTGATTTTCCTTGAAATACCCACATACTTTAAATGGTGCTTATTTATTTTAAAATCTGTGAAACAGTTCAATGTCCCATTAACAGAAGCTGAGAAATTTTCATCAAGGACACTTTTTACAAGACTTTTAAATGAAAATGTTTGCTGTGTCATAATAGCATTGATTTTACTTGTGTTTACTGTAATTCTTTTTCCTTAGTTCTGCACTGTGGCACTCCACATTGCTTTTAATAAGGATAAACAATTATTGCCTTTACAGTTCCATACATTTCCGACTTCTCTATATATGTATTAGAATAACTCAACATACTGCAGTTAACGGATGTCTTATCTGTTATTCTTACTGTACTGACACATTTGTCAGGCAATCTAATTAGTGAAGACAAGTTAAAGAAAGGCAGCTCCTATTAGCCTAATGTAAGTAATTACTGATCAAAATGATTTACTTAATAATGAGGTAAATAATGTTGATCTTATGATGTGAAACTGAGAGAAGAGAAAATTCTGTACTGTTTCTTTTAGCAGTATCAGAGGGAAAACAAGATTAGAAGCCTGTTTGCCATTTGGTAGCCCCTTCCTTTTGGAGTCTCAGCTGTTTCTGTCACTCTGTTAGTACTTACACAAGGACCCACCTAGAATGAGTCAGCATAGTTTTTAAATGTCTCATGCAAGAGGAAAAATACAGCTTGATCTAGAGAGAGGACAAAGTAAGGTAACAGCATGGTCAAAAATGTCTGTCAGGTAGTCACTAAGGAGAAACAGTGCATTTTAGCTCATAGTCTGTACTGTAGCAACACACTACCAATTGTTCATTATCTAGCCATCTGCAAGACAACTTTCTGTATGAAAATATCTGGACATGTACAAGACAAAGTTTGCGTTATTTAGCATTCATGTGAAATCCCTTCTAATCTCTGAAACCTTAGCTTAGGGTTTCAAAGACAAGATTTCATGTGCATGGCAAAAAAACACTTGGAAAAGTAGTCTGCATGTTTCCAGTCGAAACACTAATCACAGTTTTATTTATTCATTAACTAGGTAAGTCTATTAAGCAAGTATTTTTTATAGAGGTGACCTAATACTGCAGTCTTATGAAATTACTTGCTCTGAGTCTCACACACACACACACACACACACACACACACACACACACACACACACACACCTATAAACCCAGCCTTACACACAGAAATAAACTCAGTCGTCCTAAAGAAAACTAAAAACACATTCAATGGCATCAAAACATCAAAATATCCTAATGCAAGTACTTTAGACAACCAAAGGGCAACAAGTTACAGTCTTACTTAAGATATTATTATCCAGCGTCCATATTTAAAGGATTGAACCACAAACAGGTAACAAACCAGCATTAAGAGGACCTACATAAATGGAGGAATTGTGTGCTGTATCTAAGAAAGTACAGTTGTGTAAACTTACCATGACAGCAGATGTTCGAATGATCACTGCTACAGCAGCATTAGCTATATGGGTTATATCCTGTCAAGGATATAACAACTAGCCAGATTGTATAGCTTCAGGGCACTTTCCAGGTACCTAAACTGTCAGGCAGCTAAAGATGAGCTGACTAAAAGACAAGTTTAGGTGCCGAGCCCTTCAGAGCTTTCCTGCCAACACAGAAAGGGAGGCTGAGCCCTGAAAGGATAATATTAGAAACAACAAAAAATAAAAGTCTACATCCTGGCATAAAAACACACCAAAAAACAAGGGGAAGGCGGGACGGAGCAGTTACTGTAGCAATGATCATTCCAATATCTACTGTTATGTTAAGTTTACTTAGACAACTGTACTATGTCCATCATACTGATCACTGCTGCAGTAACCGTAGCTGCATGGGTAGATTACCCTAGCTTACTACATTTGAGAGCTGTAAGTAGGAAAGTCCAGGCACCCCTGGAGAATGGTCCTAGAGAAGGAGTCAAGCTTTTAGTGCCTTACTAGAAGTATGTAGCAGCTTCTAGAATACTTCTAAAATCCAACCCTTTCCAAAAAGCCATAGATGAAGCCAGACCCTGGCAAATCTGGCCTTCCCTGGAATAATTTCGTTATAGTGAGTATAACAAGAGGAAATAGCCTTACACAACCATGTAGTTGCCCCTTCTCCTTACAGTCACAAGAAATGAACAATTCATCCAAAGAGCTGAAAGATTTAGTTCTGTAAAGATAGTACCTGAGTTGTCTGTTGACAACCAAGGTATGGTAGGTTCAGGAAAGAAAAAGGGGACATGGATAGGTTGGCTTAAAGTAAACTTAGATACCATATTAGGCATAAAAGAATGATTAGTACCCAAAGAAACCCTGTCCCTGTGGGAAATGAGATAGAGTTGATTCACCATAAGAGCCTGCAATTCAGATACTCTTGCAGAAGTCAGAGCAATCAGTACAATTGTTTTCCATGTTACGAACCTCAAGTCAGTCAGGTTAGCTGGTTCAAATGTTAGCTTCTCTAACATAAAAATTAAAATCCCAAGCAGAGGCCACTTGGTTCACTTGGAGGCCTCTTGTGCAAAACCCCCTTCAAAAACATTTTGACATGAGACTGCTTTGAAAGAGGTCGACCCATGGGAAGACAAACTGAAATGGCCAATAAATGAACCTTGATAGCAGAATAACAAAAGCCACATGATAGTAACTCAGATAGACAAATATTGTAAAACCAGAGAACAACTGGTCCTAAATGGGTACTGCTTATGTTGTTGGCACCAACTAGAAAACCTTTTCCATTTGCCAATATATGATTTTCTAATAGCAGGCCTCCATTAGTACCTGATAAGTGTCTTCAGTAAACAGGTGCCTAAAATGAATTAAGACCCTCTCATCCAGGCAGTCAACTGAGATTGACTGATGTTGGGATGCATCAAACACCCGTGTTCTTGAGTGAGTAGAGCCAGTCTGTGAGGACACTTGGGGTAATTACCCCTGGCTATTTACAAACTAGGGAAGAACCATGGTTGCCTAAGTCCTCATAGTGATTTTGGGGGATTCCTTCTGAATCTTATAAAGTACCCTGAATGTTAGTGGAAAGGGTGGAAAAGCATACAGGAACATTCTCATCCAAGGAAAAGAAAAGGCATCTGTCTTCCAGGTCTTCTTGCATGGAGTTCTGGAACAGAAGTTTGCCTGTTGATTGTTGACAGAGGAGACAAAGAGGTCTACTTGAGGAACTCCCCATGGATGGCTAAAATCTTGGAAGACCCCCCCCCCCATATAGTTTCCATTCGTCATGGTCTGCCCTGGTACTGCTCAGATTGTCTGTTACATAATTTTGCTCTAACAAAATGTAGGATGCCTGTAGAGTGAGATTATGCTGAGCAGTTTATATCTCAAGCTAACATGGCTAGTCTGCAAAGGACCATGACCTGGTTCTCCTTGCTTGTTGATGTACCACATGACTGTGGTATTATCTGTAAGAACTTGAATAGGTCCCTGGAACCAAACATGATTCAGAGAGTTGAGTGCCTTGATCAGGACAAGCATCTCTTTGAAACGTATGTGCTTGCATTTGTCCTTTATGTTCCACACTCCCCCCTGCACTTTTACCTCTCGTGAAAATGTTCACCAAGCAAAGTCTGAGATGTCTGTGGTGAATTATGCTTTAGAACAGGTGGAGAAAAGGGAAGACCTGGATTTAAGAATATCTGCTGTCTCCACCAAATGATTTCAGTTCTGACAAACTCCAGCACAGGGATTTGAAAAGACAACAGTGTTGGTGCTGGTATGAAAGAAACTTCAAATACCACTGTACTTTCTCATGTGGAGTCTTGCCAAGGATATCATGAGCAATCATGGTTAGTATAATAAAAAAATGTTATAACCATCTTATGGAAACCAAACCCTGCCTGGAAATATGGATACGACAAAGAGGATTTTCCTACCCTCGGCCAGTCAGAATGTTTGGTGAATCAGTACAAACAAACTCAGGGACCAGGACCTGGGAAACCTCAGTATCCATTTTATCCCCGAACCAAATATGGAAACAAGGCGGAGGAGAGGAACTGCAGGTTTTGGTTTCATATGATGGTTATAACATTTTTAATTATACTACTCATATATTAACCAAAGAACACTTTCTCCTTTTTCAAAAAGTTTTCAAATTCATTCCTTACAAAAGATGGAATATGATAGACACCATTAAAGAATTTAAGATACTTGTTAGAAAATTCAGTTTAGGTATATTTGTCATGATAAAAATACAAAAGATAGTACAGAACAAAAACACCCAGGGTTATTAAAGAAAAATAGTACTTTTAACCCACCCTTACACCCATTGATTGGTGTTTTTGAGCAAGGGGTATTAGGGTTTATAGACCTGTGAATAAAAACAAAAGAAGGTTTAGGAGTTATTTTAACCTGTCAGAAAAAGAAAGACAACTTATGCATGAATTGTTGAGTGATGACAATTTGAGGGTTATGAAACCCGACGGGGGGAGGGGGGGTACTGTTCTGTATAATGCCTTAGATTATTCGATGGCAATGATAAATATTTTACATGATACTAACACATATGTTTCAGTCTCTAGAAATCAACTGAATATTGCTTACCACCAAATTGATGTATTAGAAGATTTTGTATTTAATGGCAGAATGAATAATGATTTATTTAATGCTTTAAAAGTATCTAAATCCATAATACCCACAATTTTGGCATTCAGAAAGTTCATAAGAACTTAGAATGTCTACCTTTTCAACCCATTGTTGCCACTCAAGGATCTAAAACTTATCCAATAGCCACCTTGATAGGCAAATGATTAAAGCCTGTTTATGATAAGACCCCCCCCCCTACACCTTATCAAGGACTCCTGGGATTTCTTGAGCCATCTTCAACCAAAGTTATGGAACAGTAATTTAGGCTTTTTAATCACTGATGTACTGGATCATTTTTCCTTTATACCACATAAAATAGGTGTTGAACTATTTTGTGATAGTTTACTGGATTATGAATTTTTATTAACTAACAAAGTGAATTTCCTTAGGGTTTTAATTTTCTAGGTACTTGGAACAATTATATTCATTCTGAGGAGGAAATCTTTAAACAAATTAAAGTGTTACAATGGAGGCAGCATCCACCCCCATATATGCCAATTTGGTACTGGTTGTGTGGGAAAAGATGTACATTTTTAAATGTGAATTTAGTAAGTACATTAAGTTGTACTTGTGTTTCTTAGATGACATTTTTATTCTTTTAGATGGACCAAGTGAGACGGTGGATCTTTTTATAAAATATTTGAACAAAATGACTGATTTGTTTGTGTTTTACATCACATTTTAATATAAGTTGTACTAATTATTTAGTTACCACGATTTCACACACCAACAATGGTTTTAAGTCACAAGTATACAGGAAACCCTACACTACAACAGTGCATATCCTATGTCCAAGAAAAGGAGTTTAGTAAAGGAACTATGTGTAAAGGCTGTTAGGATGATTTCAGTATATAAACACATAGTGAGAGAAATTAATATGATTATAAATATGTTTATTTCCAAAATTATCCCATTGATTTGGTCCTAAGTATTTGCCAGGAAGTAAAGTCGGCGTGGGGTATTAAACATAAACCCTGTTAGGAGTTGGTTTGTCTAACGAAGATGTTAATAAGGCTCTAAAAGGGGATATTAATTACCAATGAGCCATGGTGGTAGAGTTTAATGATGGGAGAAAGGAGGTTAAGAATATTATAGCAAAGAATTGGAGTATTGTAAAGGCAAATCTTACAATTTTCAAATGGCTAGGGGACACACCTATCTTTGTGCATAAAACAGCCTGTAATTTGAAAGGAATTTTTGAATGATCCCAAATTAATTGAAACAACAAAAATTATAAAGACAGTTGCTTTGGTAGCCAAAACTGTGGGATGTGTAACCAATGCTGTTACATGCTTGGATACAGGATGAAATTTCAGGGTACATTTAATGAAGGGTAACTGTGCAACTAAGGGGATTATTTTATACTGCAAAATGTCTTGCATGCCCAAGTTTTTATGTAGGCAAAACTGAGAAATGTTTTTGTAAGCACATATACAAACATACACGTGACATTAATAACAAAAACGTAAATAACACTTTGTATAAACAACTCTCTGTCAACCCCAGTATAAGGAGTTTAAGTTTGGCATTTTAGAACATGTTAAACGAAACCCATGAGGGGGTGACTGGGAAATCAAACTAGAACACTCTGAAATGGTTTGGCAAATTAAATTGAGAACTACAGTATTCCCTGGTTTAAATAAAGTTATTTATATTAATCCTCTACTTAAATTTAGAGCTAATAAATTGTAAACATGATTTTTTTAGTAATTTTACATATTTATTACACATGCTTAGTTTTGTAAAACAATTTTCTGCAAAAATATGGTGGTTTGCTTACATACATTATGTAGAGTTATATTAATTCATTTTATTAATATTTTGCTGGAAAATTTAATACATTAGACACATATTATTCAAAATTCTGTGTGGATGATATTTGTTATACATACTTGTTACATATACTTTTTAACATACATTCAGTCATCTAAAGGTGAGCTGCAGCTTTAATGGTATGCAGTACTTTACAGTTATTATTATCATTTAGTTTTTCGTTATTATTTGGGTGTTCTTAAAAGGGAGGAGTATATTAGGAGGGAGAAGTGTATTTTTTAAAGGTTTTGATGAAGTCCCTTTGTACGGGGACAAAAGCGCTAAACAGTTGTAATAAAAGCTGTGTTTTATGATTCTATCAGCTTCAACACCATTCTTTTATTTTTATATGGTATTTTTATATGGTACCTGATTGCACACCTTACTGCGGTAGTGGTGCTGTGGTAGCGTTGTCGCCTCACAGTAAGACGTTGTCCTGTTCGATTCTTAGCTAGAGCGAAAGGTATGGGTAGGATTTAATTCAATGTGCCTATATAGTGCATTGTGCTTGTCCTTGTTCCTAATGCTGAATCCTAATAATATGCTCAAGGTAAGGGTGCTACAGCACCTGTCCAGCACATACCTTTCTTTTTAAGGCCATAACCAATGTGACAATGAATAATAGAGGTGGTGATGTAAAATTAATCACAGAATCCCTGGAATCATGTTGGATTTTACAATTGATGGCTCATAGGAGCCCTGGTCTTAATGACATGGTCCCTTTAAAACCTGCACTACAAAAAAGGCGGGTGGTTTACTAGTAGCTCATTGGCTGGTGGATATTTTAAATAATGTTTGATGAGATTTTACTGTGTCTGATGAAGGGTTTTTATCCCGAAAGCGCTAACCTTGGATATTTGTGTTTTAATAAAAGAATTACGCTTCATAGCAGTGTTCTGCCTTACTTTCTTTTACTCTTGGATTTGGCTGTTGGTGTCTGGCAGGACTTTGGCATTGGCACAGGACTTTGGTTTGTTTGTTTGTTACTAGTTTTTGGTCCGATTAGTGCTATGCATGCTATATCGAATAATGCAGCTACCATACCATCGGATGGTGGTCACTCAACAAGGAGACCTGGGGAAAGCTGTAACTTGTTGCAAAGTATGGACTTCCTTACACAAGGTAATCCTCTATTGAATTTGGGCTTTAAAGTGAGCAGTATTGTTTCAGAGGGTAGCTGTGTTCCAGCAGCTACAGATAAGAACTTCGATGACTGCATTAGAGATCTGAGCTTTAAAATGGGCAGGCTACAAAGGTTAAAGTGGCAGACTTTTCATTTTGAAGCCTGCAAGCAGTACGGAATAGTACCACGAGGTATGAGAATATTGTGCATGCCTGCACAAGGAGATCGTTACCCGGAACTACTAGCACAATGGCAGTCACTTAACATACTTACTAGCTTTAAGTATATGGACATTCTTAACACATTTTTTGCACCAGAGATTAACAAACTAGAAAAAGAGGTTGATGGTTTGCACTGCAAGCTGGAGGAGGAATTTTGTGAGCCCTTCCATCTTACGGGCTTGAAACAGCTCTATCAAACGCTAGCTGATAGCAATGACAAGCTGCGTTTGCAGAAAATTAATAAATTGCGAAGGGACTTTGAGGATTTCTCAAAGGGCAACATCTTCGTATGGCCCAGGTACAAGGGGCCATTTCCATCAGGAAGTGAAGTGGGTGACACTAAGAGAATGGGCCGACGTCAACAGGAAGTTTGCACATCGAGGCAATACACGGAGGAACCAACGGAAGCAGCAGCAAAAATTGTACACATTTTACCGCATGGTTTGAATGATACGGGACATATAGTTTCAGCAGGAGCTAATGCTGATAGTTTTGGCTCTGTGAAAGCGAGAGAAGAAAGACAGGCTGAGCGGAGGGTATGCCCTGCTCCTCCAGCTGTGGACAATTTAGCGTCTTCATCTTTATCAGAGGAAATTACTCCTCCTTCTGATTTTGTCGCTTCTGACATATTGGCTTTGGAACAGGGAGCACGTCCCAAAGCCACAGCCACAGCATTTTTTGGGTGTTCTTCCAGCACCTGTCAAGAAACGAGGTGCGTGGAAGAGATCATTGAGCGAGGGAAGGGACACCACCAAGAAGAGGAGAACTATGGACTGACTATTTCTGATACTTCTGGTATCGTATACAATCTTTCATCACATGTTTTAACTAAAGAAGAGCTTTATGTTCTTGAAAAAGGATTGACATTTGTTCCAGGACAAAATAGTACTTTTCAAGATATAATTTTAGACTTAATGATGTACTGTAGGGGTTTAGCCCTTAAATGTGTATTTGGTAATACAAATTTTAATAGAGGTGGTCTGAAACGGCCTAGCTGCTACACTCCACCTTTTTCTCCAGCCATGAGCCTTTTTATTAGTAGCTGCAAAAATGATCTGCAGGAATACTTTAAGAATAAAGAGACCAGTAGATTTTATAATTTATCTCAGTTACAACAGAAAGTATTAAGGGACTTGAGTAATAATCAGAATTTGGTTATAAAAAATGCAGATAAAGGAGGAGGTGTAGTGGTGCTAGATACAGCTATATATAATATTAAAATTGAGCATTTATTGTCAGACAGAATGACATATATACCAATTAACCCTGTAACTGTGAAGAGGGTGATAGATAATGTGCATACTAGCTTAAAGCAATTATGCTTTGAAATGAATATTAATGAAGATTTGCTAAAATTTTTGCTGATTGAGAAAGCTGTAACTCCAGTGTTCAAAGCTTTACCAAAGATTCATAAATCACTGTCTGACCCTCCCCTTCGCCTGATTGTTTCTGGCAGGGGATGGGTGACAGAAAACATTTCCATCTGGCTTGAACACACTCTCAATCCCTTTGTTAACAGAATACCTAATATTTTAAAGGACACAGCGAGTTTTTTGCAAGTAGTAAGTGAATTTAACCAACATTTGCCCAAAGGTAACTTGTTACTTGTTACTTTAGACGTTCAAAATTTATTTACTGTGATCAGTAATGAGTATGGCATACATGCTGTGGGGGAAGTACTACACGATCTGGGGGAAGAAGCTACAAAAATTTCTTTAATCAAAAATATGTTGACCCTAGTTTTAGAAAACAATGTCTTCATTGGAGCTAAGCAGATCTACAGGCAAGCACAGGGGGTGGCCATGGGCACCCCCTGTGCCAACACCTATGCCAATCTGGTCCTTTCTTTTTGGGAAAGGGACACCATCTTTCACCATCAGTATTGGATGCAATACATAGGGGCTTATATGCGTTTTGTTGATGATGTGTTTGTATTTTGGAAGGGTGACATTCCTCTTTGGAAAGTTTTGTGGAATATTTACATTCCACAACCACTTTTCTTAGATTTACTTTAAAGTACTCTGATTTTCAAATTGATTTTTTAGATGTCTGTATTACTAGGACTAATAAGGGTTTAGTTTCCAGCATCTACAGGAAGGAATGCTGGAAGAATAGTATGCTTAGTTTTGATAGCATGCACCCTCGATACATGTTTGCGAACATTGTTCAGGGACAGGCATGCAGGGTATCAAGGATATGTTTAGATGACACCCAATTTGAAAAAGAAGTGGATGGTTTGAAGCGTTGCTTTTTGGACAGAGGTTATAAAGAACAATTGGTTGATCAGACCATGAATAATAGCAAATCAAAAAGGGTGGATAGATATAAGCCTTGGCTTAGATGCACACAAAGTGAAATGAATGTACCTAAAATGCCCCACGTTAATACAGAATGTCCGAAGGTATACTTCACCTATAGTAGCAACATAGGTGACATCAGGGATATTGTATATAAAAATTGGAATATCCTAAGAAGTGATACCAAGTTGAGGGAGATTGTTGGTCCATGCCCCACTTTTGGGTATAGGCGCAACAGGAACCTCAAGGACATATTATGTAAAGAGAGGGGATTTACCATAGAAAGACCATTTAAAGTAAATATAGGCACCGTACCTTGTGGGGCCTGTAAAGCTTGTCCATACATTAATAAAGACACCACTTTTATTCAACCAAATAATGGGCGAACTTTTAGTTTTAAAGCTAGAGCTACTTGCAGGACAGTAAATTTGGTCTACATAGCTGAGTGCACACAATGCACGGGGTTTTATGTAGGAAAGACAAATAATATGCTCAAGGTAAGGGTGCTACAGCACCTGTCCAGCATTAGGAACAAGGACAAGCACAATGCACTATATAGGCACATTGAATTAAATCCTACCCATACCTTTCTTTTTAAGGCCATAACCAATGTGACAATGAATAATAGAGGTGGTGATGTAAAATTAATCACAGAATCCCTGGAATCACGTTGGATTTTGCAATTGATGGCTCATAGGAGCCCTGGTCTTAATGACATGGTCCCTTTAAAACCTGCACTACAAAAAAGGCGGGTAGTTTACTAGTAGCTCATTGGCTGGTGGATATTTTAAATAATGTTTGATGAGATTTTACTGTGTCTGATGAAGGGTTTTTATCCCGAAAGCGCTAACCTTGGATATTTGTGTTTTAATAAAAGAATTACGCTTCATAGCAGTGTTCTGCCTTACTTTCTTTTACTCTTGGATTTGGCTGTTGGTGTCTGGCAGGACTTTGGCATTGGCACAGGACTTTGGTTTGTTTGAAAATATATCAGTACAACCTGTTTTCGTTTACATAAATGTATGATTCCCTATGTCAAAAGTGACATTTCAATAAAGATATTTTAAAAAATGATTACTTCAAGCATACTTTGTATAGAGAGATGGATGTTGTTGAGTTCCTGGTAGAATTTCTTGAGGGAGATGATGATCTGTGTCCAAACAATAAGCAAATTACCACAAAATACAAATAGCCAAGTAGTACATGTGCGCAGTGCCATAAAATTCCTATTCTAGGTCTTCAAAGAAGAGGTTTATGTATTACAGCACCATTTTGGTGTCCACTGCATTTCCAATAGGGTCAACATAATGCTTCATTTAAATTTAAAGTTATGTATCAGAATAAATTATATAAATTGTCCAACTATATTTGGGTAATAACACATTGATCTGTTTTCTCCTAAGTCAGTTAGTGATGCTATCCTTGTGTGGAATGTTTGTGTACAGTGATGTGAAATCTGTGTTAGCTAAAACAGTATTACACAGTAGGCTATGGTAACCAGACAAGATGCAAAGAAAGTAAGTGGTGTTTTGAATATAGTTGTCTCCTTCCCAGACTAGTGGCTTCAGAATTTTGTCTACAACCCTAGAAATCCCCTCTGGCAAGTTAGGTCTGATAGTTTGGCCTTCTTGAGTTCCATGGTTATGGACTTTTGGTAGCATTTAGAAGGCACATGGCCTATGCTGACTTGAAAATAATGTCAGTGAACTTGTCCTGCATGTGATTTAGAAAGGTATTATTAAGATCCTTTAATTCTTTTCTATACTGTTTAGTTGGATCTTTAGGCAGTTGTCTATAGCAGATGTGATCAGATGTTTGCTAGTGGCAGTAACATACAGTGGATATAAAAAGTGTACACACCACTGTTAAAATGCCAGGTTTTTGCGATATAAAAAAATGAGACCACAATAAATCCTTTCAAAACATTTCCCACCTTTAATGTGACCTTTAACCTCTACAATTTAATTGAAAAACAAATCTGTTAGGGGAAAAAATATAAAAAAATAAAAAATGTACAATAAGCTGTTTGCATAAGTGTACACACCCTTAAACTATTTTGTTGAAGCACCTTTTGATTTAATTACAGCATTCAGTCTTCTTGGGTACACACCTACCTTCAATTAAAGAGACTCTGATTAACCTCAAATAAAGTTCAGTTGCCCTAGTGGGCAGTCACGGTGGTGCAGCAGTTAGCGTTGCCAGCTCACAGCAACAAGTTCTCCAGTTCGATCCACGGCTGGGGTGCCTTCTGTGCGGAGTCTGCATGTCCTCTCTGTGGTCATATGGGTTTCCTCCGGGTGCTCCGTTTTCCTCCCACATCCCAAAGACATGCTGTAGGTGGATTGGACACTCTAAATTGGCCCTAGGTGTGAGTGCGTGCGTGTGTATGCCTTCTGTGGAAGGTTGGGCGCCGGGCTGGCAACTCGACACCGTAAAACTCCACTGCCAATCATGAGCGAACAGGTGATTCCACTGTGGCAACCCCTAACCGGGAAAAGCGGAAAGAAGAAGAAGAAGAAAGTTCAGTTGCCCTAGTAAGATTTTCCTGACATTTACTCAGTTGGCTGCTACACCAAAAGCCATGGTTCGCAGACAGCTTACAAAGCATCAAAGGGATCTCATTGCTGAAAACTATCAGTCAGGAGAAGGGTACAAATAAATTTCCACAGCATTGGATATACCATGGAACAAAGTGAAGACAGTCATCAAAAAGTGGAGAAAATATTTGGAGAACTGTGATGTTGCAAAGAACTGGACGCTCCTTCAAAATTGATGAAAAGACAAGACAAAAACTATTCAGTGAGGCTGCCAAGAGACCTACAGCAACATTGAAGGAACTACAGGAATTTCTGGCAAGTACTAGTTGTGTACTACGTGACAACAATCTCCCGTGCTCTCCATATGTCTGGACTATGGGGTAGCGTTGCAAGACGGAAGCCTTTTCTTACACAGAAAAACATCCACGCCTGGTTAAAATTTGCAAAACAATACATCAAGTCTCCCAAAAGCATGTGGGAAAATGTGTTATGGTCTGATGAGACCAAGCTTGAACTTTCTGGCCACAATTCCAAGGTACGTTGGGGTAAAAACAATACTTTGCATCACCAAAAGAACACCATCCCCATAGTGAAGCATGGTGGTGGCAGTATCATGCTTTGTGGTTGCTTCTCTACAGCTGGAACTGGTGCTTTAGCAAAGATGGAGGGAATTATGAACAGTTCCATATACCAGTCACTTTTGGCCCCAAATGTTCCAGCATCTGCTAGAAAGCTGAAGATGAAGAGGAATTTCACCTTTCAACATGTCAATGACCCCAAGCATACATCCATATCAACAAAAGAATGGCTTCACCAGAAGAAAATTGAAGTTTTGAAATAGCCCAGCCAGAGCACAGACCTAAATCCAATAGAAAATTTGTGGAGTGACCTGAAGAGGGCTATGTACAAGAGATGCCCTCGCAATCTGACAGATTTGGAGGACCTTTGCAACAAAGAGTTGGCAAATATTGCCAAGTCAAGATATGCCATGCTGATAGATTCCCACCCAAGAAGACTGAATGCTGTAATTAAATCAAGAGGCAATTCAACAAAGTATTAGTTTAAGGGTGTGCACACTTATGCAACCAGCTTATTGTACGTTTTTTATTTTTTATATTTTCCCCTAACAGATTTGTTTGTTTTTCAATTGAATTGTACAGGTTATAGGTCACATTAAAGGTGGGAAAAGTTTTGAAATGATTTATTGCAGTCTCATTTTTTATATCAGAAAAACCTGACATTTTAACAGGGGTGTGTACACTTTTTATATCCGCTGTAATTATCATGATTAAAACTCATCACTGCAGAAGCTTTGACTGCCTATTTATGATGATGCTATTGGTGGACTTCAGGGCATGTAATGTCATTCTCTCTGACACATGAAAGTTGCAACAGTTTGCACATCAGGATATCACACTTTGATGAGAAGTCAGTTTAACTATCCAACTTTGTGGTACATCCACTTGCAGGAGTAAAAGTAGAAGATTTTTTGTATCAGTTTCAAAATTCACACTATCATTATTTTCCTGTCTGTCGTGGAAGAATTCTCTTAAGCCTCAGTTTCTGAATGTATTGCTTAAGTACTAAAAATTCAGCAGGAGTAAGCATGTGGTTGGATAAGTAAAAAAATAAAAGTTTCTACATGCTCAGGTTCATGTTCTATGGTATTTTAATCATATCCTGATTCTCTGAGAACTTGGCATGGTGGGCATTGTATATTTTTTGTGTTCTTTGAACACAGCAGTCCTTAATAGTCTTCAGTAATTCATGTATATTTTCTGCAAGAAGAAAAGATATAGCCTAGCAGATTTTCTTTCTACTGAGAAAAGTGTGTTATAAAATTATTTAAAAAAATCCTCTTTAGTATAAATCATAAGGCTCAAGTAATTCCTCAAAGGTTCTTCTGCAGAGCTGTTCTGTATACAAAGAATCATAAACATTCTTCAACAGAATCTTTTTGGGTACACCTTTGGCAATGTTGTACTGTACTGGCTTACCAGATGCGCAGTAGCAAGCTTTGCCCAAACCTCGCCCAACACCCAGCAATAGGATGACATCACATAGTACCGCATGAATATTCAATTGAACAAGGCGAGTTTGTTGGTTACCTCGTATATGGTATGCACATTTTTTTTTTCTCATTAGCTTGGCGACTATTTTCAAAACGGACAGAAACCTGTTATTTTAAAGATTCCTATCATAAAAGTTAAAAACAAGTTTAATATGGTCTTACTAAGAACAGGAAATTCTAATGTAACCATGATATAAGAATTACTTTTCCTCTTTACTTTTGCAGGATGGTAAGCCCCCTGCACCCCCCTTCTGCGGGCACTGCTCCCCACACCCCCCCTGCTACTTAAATATACCAACTCTGAGATCGCACTATAAATGTATCATCTTTCGCAAGTTCCTATGCGTACACTTGAAACATGTCTTTTTAATGAGTTTTAAAAAAACAACTGTTGTGAAAGCAAGACAATGTTACAAGGTGGAACTAGGCAGATGAAAGAGTTTTAATAAAGCCAGTACACTACACAACATCGCAGATGTCTTTCTTAAGAGTTTTAAAATGCCTGGGATGTACACTACTCAGATGTGCTCATCTGCAATCATTGTATAACTCAAAACTTTGTCATTGTCAGGCATTAACGTAAGCACCCCACCGTAAACTACCTTTCTTCCTCCTTCCTCTCTCACATAAGTACTCCATTATCTTTAGGATTTGTACTTACTTTTGTTATCTAGTCAGTTCTGTAGATTAAAACTCCTCTTGCAAAAAAAAAAATGTGCATGGATTTCTGTATCTACCTTTTATTTAAATGTTTTTGTAAAATTGAATCTCGATGTTAAAATACATTTTTTTCTTTTTTTGTATAATGTTCATATTTTGGATGTTAAAATACTATAATTTTTCTGTAATTTGTTCATTTATTGGAGCTTTTCTCCTCGGGTCTCCACTGAAAATGGGCCACATACCCGGTTAACAAACGTCAATAAATAAATAAATAAATAAATAAAGGTATGATGTCATGGGTGAATATGCATGGCATGCCAATCATGCCTCATTTCCATTCCACCTCAAAGTCATTAGGTTTGTCAATCACCCTGTCTATGCCCACTCCTGCGCGAAACTGCCGGTGAGCTAGGACACTACAACATCACCCACCTTTGACAGTAATGTTCTTTTTCTTGCACTGGGTTAAGAAGAGAGAACTGCTGTCAAGATGTGCTTCTTTACTTTTTCCTTTATGTTATACTGTCACTCTTCTTATGTGCATTAAGAAGACGTTGAGGATTGGGTGTTTGTTTAAGTAGTTTATTGTATACAAATACATCAGGATGGATGGCAGGAACATTAACCTTAAACGAACTAACTGAATGACTACATACTTGCATGCTCACACTCTGGCTGCCCACTCAAAATGGCACTGTTGCTTGCATGTGCTTAGTACTTATGTGCATGTGCTGCCAAACTGAAAAGCTTCTTAAAGGTATATCACACACTGATCTACATCCTCCCTCTTTACTGAGCTGTCTCATATAAACAATGACATTTCAATAGGCATGCAATTATACAGACACTAATAAAGAAAAAAACAACAGTCATGTTCAGGTTGCCATGTATCTGGAAGTAGGTTTTGAGATGTGACCTGATCTCGTGACATAATAGTTAGGACTGGGTTCAGCAACGGGGACAGTCACTGGGGGAATGTTCTGCTTGAGGAGTCTCAGGTATTTTCTCAGGAACGGGGATTGCTGACGGAACGTTCTCTGGAACAGGACCACTGGACAAGTCACTCTGAGAACTAACGTCTTTATCACAGGCAAGATGCTGTAACACTGGTTTGGACACTGGTAACAAATGCTTCCGATTTCATCTGAATTCCACTCCTTGTGATTCCACAATGTACGATCTCTGCTCGACACAAACTTTTCACAAATCCTGTTTTTCACTTTGAACTGCATGTTCAGCCAAGCCGTTGGACTGAGGGTATTCAAGACTACTCGTAATTTGAACAAAGTCCCACTCTTCTGCAAATTTCTTAAATTGCTGACTTGTGAACTATGCACCACTGTGAGAAATAACTCTGTGTGGACTACCATGGAGAGAAAAATGTCGCTTCAACTTAGTAATGACAGTACTGGAAGTTAGGTTGGGAAGTAGGTCAATCTCGAACCAATTTGAATAAGAATCTACTAAAACCAAGTAATGTTGACCATTCCACTCAAAGATATCTGTGGCTACTGTCGACTAAGGTAGTTCAGGAATCTGGTTTAACTAAAGTGGTTCTTTCTGTTGATGCGGCTTTGGTATTATTACATACTGGATAAAATGAGAGTACTTTCTCAATATATCTTTATCTCTTGACATAGAAGGCCAAAATACTAGACATCTTGCCCTTCAGTTCCTGGGTGGCCACAATGCAAGATCTTAATGTACTCTTGTTGCAAGGAACTTGGAACAATCACTTTAGGACCTTTCATGATGATACCATTATCTGACAAAAATCTCATCTCTGTATGGAAAATATAGTTGCACTTCTACTGTTAAACAAGATTGCTTTGAAGGCCATCCTTGACTGATAAAGGGGTTCAGCTTCTGGAGAATTGGATCTGAAGCTGTGTGAGTTCTGAGCTCATCAAGACATGTGGAAGAAAAATTTCTTACTTCCATGACCTCCAAATCAAGTTGCTCATTGTTATGCTGTTCTGTGTTTTTTCTGGGTGATCTGGATAAGGTATCAGCAAGATAAAGAAGTTTGCCTTTCATGTAAATAAGATTGAAATTGTACTTCTGCAATTTGAGCATCATACGTTGCAGTCTGGCTGGAGCTGTACGCATAGGCGTTCTCAAAATAGTAACAAGAGGTTGGTGGTCATTTTCAATCTGGATAGGTCGGCCGTAAACATAATCATGAATCTTCGAACATGCAAACAATTGCCAAAAGCTCTTTCTCAATCTGGGCATATTACATCTCGGTTTGTGTAAGAGTTCTCGATGCATAGGCTACTGGTCTACCCTCCTGAAGAATGATTGTACCTAGACCAAATTTAGAAGCTTCACAGGAAAGCGTAACTGGTTTATGAACATCATAGTAGCTGAGAGTTGGTGGGTTAGCAATTTTCTGCTTTAAGACATCAAACACCCTTTGGTGCTGTTCTGACCATGACCAAATTACATCTTTGCATGTCAACTCTCTTAGCGGTGCTGAAAGTCGGCTTAAATCAGGAATGAACTTGCCTACATAGTTGACCATGCCAAGAAATATTGTAGGGCTTGGACATTGTCTGGAGCTGGCATCTCAAGAACTTCTGTTTGCTTGGAAGGATCTGGTTGTAAGCCTGAACTGGTTAACAAATGACCAACATAAGTAACTTCCCATAGCCTGAACTTGCACTTCTGAGGATTCAGCTTAAGATTCACTTGACATGCTCTTTCCAGAACTTTCTTGAGGTTTCTGCCATGTTCGACTTCACTATTGTCTCCTACTAGAATATTATCTACTATAATAGCACCGGGATAGCCAGAAAAAAATTTGCACGCTGAAAGACTTTACTGGCAGAATTTATCCCAAATGGCATTCTCAGGAATCTGTACAATCCAAATGGTGTACCAAATGTGGTTAATGATGAAGAATGTCTGTCAAGCAAAATTTGCCAAAATGAACTCTTTGCACCTAAGACAGAAAAAAACAGTGTCGTTTAGCATGAGGGCAGCAACCTCTTCAACTGTGTGAATTGGATGATGAGGCCTTTTTAACACTTTGTACAGATCTCTTGGATCAATACATACTATGATATCATCTGAGCTTTTCTTATGAGCTACCACAATGGAGGATACCCATTCAGTACGTTCTTCTACTGGACAAATTACTCCTAGCTGCACCATTTTGTCTAGCTCGGCTTTGACTCTGTTCTGCATAGCTACTGGAACTCTCTTTGCTGGTCTGTTAACTGGGCTGACCTCTGGGTCTAACTTCATGGAGTACACAACTGGTAGTTTGCCTATTTTGTCTGCAAAAATATCAGCATATGCAGAAAAAATGGTCTGAGTGAAATTTGAGCTGTTGTCATGCAGGCTTACATGGTGAATCTCTTTATTAAGTGAAAGCAGTCCCATTTTCAAACTGACTCTGAGGCTTACTAATGACTGCATGTGTCTCTTGACTATGAAAAATTGCAAGTCATGGCTGTTAGCAGCAGAATAACATGAAAGCACTGCTGAGCCTTCTGTTTGAATCTCTTCATCACCAAAAGTAACAAGCTTTGCACACTTTGCCAAATGTTCTGTAGCTTGTACTCTAGCAAACGTTTCTGCTGACATAACATTGTACTTTGAGCCAGTATCTACTTTCAGCTCTACAGGACTCCCATTAATCCAAACAGTACAAAAGATTTCATTCTTTGCCCACAAATCTACCACATTGACTGTTTCAACAAGCACAGACACACTATCAACATAAAAATTAGAGTTGCAGCTTTCTAATTGATCAACTTGCCTCTTGGAATGCCCTCTTTTAATAAAAGAATGTGCCTTATTTGATTTACAAAACCTTTTGAAATTTTCCAGTTATTGCAAGAATGACACGTCTGACCAAAAGCTAAGCACTTTTCCCTTTTAGACTCATGGTTTCCACCACAATTATGACAGTTGGCAATAAAATTTGGTCCTGCAGCTAACTTTGTTGGTTTATAGTTGCTGTTAGAAGTGGAGATAACCACAAATTTTGGGAGCTAAAGTTATTTTCTTTGGGCCAGAGATAACCACAAACCCTTTTGATTTTGCTGACTCACCCTTTTGCTTTACTGAGAATGCCCTGGAATTTGCTGGAAAGACTTGGGGTTTCCCAGGGACTGTTACAGGACCTGCAGTAGCTACCATGTGCTTGGGCCTGTTTCTTTTAACCATATGCTGCATACTATCAACATTAGCTTTGTCACTGTGCCTTCCACTCCTATTCTCATTTGTAAGCATACTTGTGTGCTTTTTTAAAAGCTCATATATGACAAATCTCAATGGCCTTATTAAATGTTAAATCACTGTCTTGAAGCAAAATCTTTCTCAGTGTATCATTGCTAATACCCCACACAAGCCTGTCCTTTATCAACTCATCTGTCACATCACCAAATCTGCATGTTTTAGCCACGTCAGTTATATATGCTGCAAAGGTTTCACCAGGCTTTTGATCCATTGTGTAAAATAAGTGCCTTTCCATTGTAATATTTGTTTGAGGGTAGCACATTTCTCTAAATTTACATTTTCAGCACTCAGGGTCTTCCCGTGTTTCAGCCAGTACCTCTATATGGCAATCTTCCCCCTGCCCTGCAAACACAACAGGTGCATACAGAAATGAATGCTCTCTTTCAATGGCTTCTGAACCAGTTAAATTAAAAAGAATAAAAGCTTTTGTACATGCATCTTTGTCAGAAAAAGCAGATTGTATGTAAATATCGTATTCCTGCTCAAACACTCTCCAATTTTCTGCAATATTGTTATCAGATATAAGCCATCTGGGTCTGTGAAATTCATCTGCCATGCCCACAGATTATAGTAAAAAACAATGCAAAATTACATTTGTAATTATGTACAAACATTCACACACACCAAGTACTTGTAATAAGAATCAAATGCACAATAAACTCTTCGAAATACTGTACTCTGCAAAGTTCTTTGAAATAACTCTACTCTGTGAAATATTCTTGGAAACAACTTTACTTTGTGAAATAACTGCACTATAATACTACACAAATTTGCAAACACTTTGCACACCGGATTTGAATAGCTTTAGTTAATATGACAACGTAGCACATAGCGAAAGAATACAGTTGTTTTCCTTGTTTTATACATTTTAAGTGATTCTGATATTGTTTCAAATGTTTTTATAATTATTTTGAATATTTTTATCAATGCGTCGCAGTATCAGACATTTTGTTTAATAAGAAATTTGTTTTGAGCATTCTGAGTGCTTTGTTTTATATTTATAACAAAAGAAATCACTAAAGCGAGTTTTAGTACCTGGAATTTGTTTCTTACCTGTTTTGTGAGTTGTTTGAGCAGAACGAATGATCCTGTATATGCCTCCAACTTTAAATTATTGCCTCATGGCTGTAACTCTGGATCCTACTTCTGACACTATGTCACTCTTCTTATGTGTATTAAGAAGACGTTGAGGTTTGGGTGTTCACTTAAGTAGTTTATTGTATACAAATACATCAGTCTGGATGGCAGGAACATTAAACTTAAATGAACTAACAGACTGACATTCTTGCATGCTCACACTCTGGCTGCTCACTCAAAATGGCACTGTTGCTTGCACGTGCTCAGTACTTATATACATATGTTGACTCACTGGAAAGCTTCTTAAAGGTATATCACACATTCTGATCTACACATACAACTTCCAAAGCATACACTGTCAAATATTATAGCAGAGAGAGTAGAAATGCTGATCCACAAACAGAAAACAATGGAACTTAGACATACCTCTCAAATGTACC